>NW_024045100.1:2446953-2650947 GCF_015852505.1 Tachyglossus aculeatus | reverse complement strand
TATTTATGTATTTATTTGTTTTACTTGTACATATCTATTCTATTTATTTTATTTTGTTAGTATGTTTGGTTTTGTTCACTGTCTCCCCCTTTTAGACTGTGAGCCCACTGTTGGGTAGGGACTGTCTCCATACGTTGCCAACTTGTACTTCCCAAGCGCTCAGTACAGTGCTCTGCA
The DNA here is from genome assembly GCF_015852505.1 of Tachyglossus aculeatus. Classification (NCBI taxonomy): domain Eukaryota; kingdom Metazoa; phylum Chordata; class Mammalia; order Monotremata; family Tachyglossidae; genus Tachyglossus; species Tachyglossus aculeatus. The sequence goes on along the minus strand of NW_024045100.1, from coordinate 2,650,770 downwards.
CACAGCAAACGCTCAATATATATGATTGATTGATTGATTGATATGTATGTGTGTGTATATATACACACACATACATACACATATACACATATACACACATATGTGTACACATATACACACATATATACATATATACACACGTGTGTGCAATTCACATTACATTATGTTAGTATGATAATATTATATTGATATATTGTATCTCTTTATTTAGTATATTTATGCCTTTCCTTCTTTCATTCATTCATGCAATCGTATTTATTGAGCACTGTGTGCAGAGCACTGTACTAAGCGCTTGGGAAGTACAAGTTGGCAATGTATAGAGACGGTCCCTACCCGACAACAGGCTCACGGTCTAGAATATATGTGTGTGTGTGTGTATGTGTGTGATTTACATTATATTAATATATTACATAATTGTTATATTAACATATCTGTTTCTTGAGTATATTAATGTCTTTCGTTCGTTCTTTCATTCATTCATTCAATCGTATTTATTGAGCACTTACTGTGTGCAGAGCACTGTACTAAGCACTTGGGGAGTACAAGTTGGCAACATGTAGAGATGGTCCCTACCCGACAATGGGCTCATAGTCTAGAATATATATGTGTGTGTATATATGATTTACATTACATTCATATATTAATATAATTTATTATATTAATATATTATATCTGTTTCTTTAGTATATGTATCTCCTTTCATTCATTCATTCAATCGTATTTATTGAGCACTTACTGTGTGCAGAGCACTGTACTAAGCGCTTGGGAAGTACAAGTTGGCACAACATATTGAGACGGTCCCTACCCGACAACGGGCTCACATGTGCGTGTTTGTATAATTTACATTATATTAATATATTGATATAATGTATTATATAATTATTATATTAACATATCTGTTTCTTTAGTATATTTATGTCTTTCTTTCCTTCTTTCATTCATTCATTCAAATTGTATTTATTGAGTGCTTACTGTGTGCAGAACACTGTACTAAGCGCTTGGGAAGTACAACTTGGCAACATATAGAGACGGTCCCTACCCCACAGTGGGCTCACAGTCTAGAATATATACATATATATGTTAATTCAATAGTATTTATTGAGCGCTTACTGTGTGCAGAGCACTAAGCGCTTGGGAAGTACAAGTTGGCAACACACAGAGACAGTCCCTACCCAACAGCGGGCTCACAGTCTAGAATATATGTGTGTGTGTGTAATTTACATTATATTAATATACTATATTATGCAATTATTATATTAATATATTATATCTGTTTAGTATATTTATGTTTTTCCTTCTTTAATTCATTCATTCAATCGTATTTATTGAGCGCTCACTGTGTGCTGAGCACTGTACTAAGCACTTGGGAAGTGCAAGTTGGCAATATATAGAGATGGTCCCTACCCGACAACGGGCTCAAATTCTAGAATATATATATATGGGGCGGTGGGGCAGGGGCACAGTCCACAAAGAAAGCCGGGAAAATGCAGATCCTCAGGACATATGGACGAAGACTGCAGGTCAGAGACCATAGGTTGGACGGGGGCGGGGGGGGGGATCGTGAGGAGGAAAGGAGGAGCGGGGGAGTGAAAAGGAGAGGGGCTCGAGCCCTGCCTGGCAACCGATTGCGATGTACTACTGACTTCAGAGCCCGGGCGCGAGGGGTCTGACCGTTGGGGACAGGAAGTGTTCATTGGACCTTGGCCGAGATGTTAGTGGTTGGAGAGTTAGTGGTGCTTTCCGTGGTAGTTTGGTGGTTCGGAGCTTGAGAGTAGATTAGATCGCAGAGAGGAAAGAGAAGGATTTCGTTTATTTGTTGAGGGAAGGTGTTTGGGGAGGGCTAGGAAGAGGCGGGGGGGCTTGTTGTGGGCTAGGGAGGGGGGCTAGAGAGGGGCTAGGTGGAGGGGAGGACTTGTTGGGCTAGGGAAGGGGACTTTAGTTAGATTAGCGAACAGTAGAGTAGAGCAGAGTAGAGTAGCGTCGAGTGATAACGATCAGCGGAATGTCTCGATTCATCCGGTCAGCCCACTCTTGTGTCCGTGGGCCCGGGATGTGGTCAGCTGGGAGGGCAAGAGAAGGGGAACGGGCGGGGGTCCAGTCTGGTGCCAGGGGCTGGGGGCCGAGGGGAAGCAGGGGCTGAGAAGCAGGAGAAGTGAGGAGGCGAAGAGGAGGGGAGGAGGGGAGGGCAGCGGCAGTTATGGGAGGTGCTGGAGGTGCCTCCCCCCCCCCTCTTTTCTTAACCTTCGAGGGGAGGCTGAGGCCGGGGACTGGGAGAGGTAGGTGCCCCATTCCAGGAGCCTCTTTCAACCCCCTTTTACGTCTCCTTCTCTTTCAACTCTTCCTACTGCTCCAGGAGAATTTTTTCCGTGAGTGAGACCTCCAGGATGCGGCGCTTCCTGGAATGGGCCCGAAAGGCTAATTTCAGAAGGCTTTTCGCCCGCCCCTCCCGGGTCGATCCAGCCCCCGAGGACACAGAGTTCAAGGAGGAATTGATGAGCACCTCCCGGGTCGCTCCAGCCCCCGAGAACACAGAGTTTAAGGAGGAAGTGATGAGCGACGGTGAGGAGCCTGGGACACGGTAGTGGACAGAGTGCGGGCCTGTGTTCTGATCCCTGCTCTGCCCCTGTCTGCTGGGTGACCTTGGGCAAGTCAGGTCACTTCCCCGTGCCTCAGTTACCTCATCAAGAAAATGGGGATCGATTGTGAGCCTGCATGTGAGACATGGACTGTGTTCAACACAATTACCTTCTGTTTACCTTAGCGCTTAATAGAGTGTCTGGCACAGAGTAAGCGCATAGCAAGTTCCGTAACCAAAGTTAATAGAAAGAGGAGATGGAGGGTGAGGTGCAGAGGCCTGGTTTTTTGTGGGTTTTTTTGGTAGGGGGGTTGCGAGGAGCCGGGTGCAGCCCCGTCCTCAGAATGTTCTGGAGCTGGCGGGGTGTCTGGGGGAGGGAATTGGGGGCAGGGGGCAAAGAGACCCAGACACAATGCTTGGCACATAGTCAGCGCTTAACAAATACCATCATCATCATCACTGAGCGAGTTCTCACCGCGGGGTTTCTCCATCCTTCCCAGAGCGGTGCTTTGAACTCGTGCTCAGTGAGCTCTACGGATCCCAGTCCCACGGCGATCTGGTGGTAAGAGCCAGCACTCCCTGGGCCTGGACATTCCTCTGGGCCTGGGCCTCTCCGGGGCCGGGGAGGGGGCTGGAGGAAGGGCGGGGAGGGGAGGGTCTCCCTGCTTTGTGAGGCGGGAGTGGGGAGGGGATAGGCCAGGGGGCCTGGAAGTCAGAAGGCCACGAGTTCTAATCCCTGATCTGCCATCTGTCTGCTATGGAACTTTGGGTATGTCATTTCACTTCTGCTGGCCTCAGTTCCCTCAACTGGAAAATGGGGATTGACAAAATGTACCCCAGGTGCTACAGGGACTATGTCTAACCTGATTTGCTTGGAGGACCCACCCCAGTGCTTTATACAGTGTCTGGCCCACTGTAAACTCTTAACAAATGTCACAAGTACTGTTATTATTATTGCTATCATTGTTCTTACTATTAAGTGGTCAAAATGTGCCATTGCTCCTTGACCCCCGCTTCTCCTCCCACCAGTCTTGGACCAGGAACCTAACCTCGGCCCAGCTGAGTGATCTCTCCCTCCAAGTACTGTATTGTTTGAGGAGCCCCAACCTGACCAGGGTGGGGCAGGCAATGCGGATACTCTCCATCCTGCTTCAGGTGAACGCAGCCTTAGAAAATCAGGTAGGAACCCGGGGGTGGGGGAAGGGAGGGGTCTGAGGAGGGAGGAGCTGGGAGTGGGATTGACTTTTGATGTCAGGCAGTTAGTGGCGTATTGGGGTGGGGGGCTCGAGATTGTAGACCAACTGAGAGACACAAGGCACAGTGGTGTGACACAAGTCACAGAAAGAGGCAGAGTTGCCCAGTGTCTCCTCGCCCCTAGGCCTGGGATACAGAAGGGCCTGTATTCCGATCCTGGCTCTGCTACCTGGCTGCTGTGTGATCTTAGCAAGTCACTCCACATCTCTGGGCCTCAGCTCCCTCATGTGAAAAATGGGGATCAAGACACTGAGCCCCATGTGGTACGGCTACTGTATCCATCCCGATAATCGTGCACCTACACCAGCGTTAAGTGCAGTGACTGCCACATGCCAAGTGCTTAACCAATACAATAAACCCTGATTGTAGCCAGTCCCTCTGATGTAAGCCAGCACCATCGATCGATGGCATCGATCGAGTGATCACTGGACTAAGAGCTTGGGAGAGTACCACACAGTAGAGCCTGTGGACACATTCTCTGTCCCCAACAAGCTTACAGTCTAGAAGCGAGAGACGGACATGATGACCAATAAATGATATGGGGATGCTCTATGGTTTCCTGGTCTTGGGCCTGTCTGTCACTGGAGACCTCCCTCACTCTTCTCAAGTCACAGTTAGGCGGTAGTCACATTCCCCTGCTCCCACACGGAAATACTACTCCGGCTACTTCCCCATTTCCCTAACGGTGGGGCTCTAGGAGGTAATTGTATCACACAAGAAAGCTCCTGGACCTTTGCCTTATCCAAATCCTTTCCTAAGCCCATTGTTCCTTTTTGGCTGCTCAACCATTAGGCTGAGGATTTCCCAGACAGGAAGGCATTCTCTCATTTGCCATGTCTAAATTGGAGACCAACCGTGTACCCATATATACAGGGTCCGATCCTCACAAAAAGAAACTCAACAGAAAGTGGAATGCTAAATATCACAAAAATTCCTGGAAGATGGGCACAGGAAGCCCATAACCTTGGCATGAGCATCGACTCCACTATCTCCTTCCACCCACACAGTCCGGCCAGCAATCAATTTCCTCAATTCTACCTTCACAATATCGCCCCCATACCCCCTTCCACTCCATCCAATCAGCTTTCACACTGATACAAGCACTTATTCTATCCCTCCTTGATTAGTGTAACAACCTCCTTGCTGACCTCCCTGCCTCCTCTCTCTCCAATCAATCAATCGTGTTTATTGAGCGCTTACTGTGTGCAGAGCACTGTACTAAGCGCTTGGGAAGTACAATTTGGCAACATATAGAGACAGTCCCTACCCAACAGTGGGCTCACAGTCTAAAAGGGGGAGACACACTCCAGTCCACACTTCATTCTGCTTCCTGAAACGTTATCCTGCAAAAACGTTCAGACCATGTTTCCCCACTCCCCAAGAAATTCCAGCTGGGGCTTACCAGTGGAAAGAGCCCGGGCCTGGGAGTTGGAGGTCATGGGTTCTAATCCCAGCTCCTCCACATTTCTGCTGTGTGACCTTGGGCAAGTCACTTAACTTCTCTGAACCTCAATTACCTCATCTGTAAAATGGGGATTAAGACTTTGAGCCCCACGTGGGACAACGTGATCACCCTGTATCCCCCCAGCACTTAGAACAGTGCTTGGCACATAGTAAGCGCCTAACAAATTCCATCATCATTATTATTGTATTATTATCCAGCTTTGTTTCAAACAAACACTCCTCACCCTGGCCTATAAATCACTTCACTGCTTTGTTCCCTCCTACCTCACCTCGCTTCTCTCCTACTTCAACCCAGGCAGCATGCTTCGTTCCTCTAACGCTAATCTTCTCACTTTACTGTGATCTCTTCTATCTCGCCGTCGACCTCTCGCCCACATCCTCCCTCTGGCCCAGAATGCCCGCCCTCTTTCATATCAGACAGACAACAATAGTAATTGTAATGGTATTCCTTCAGCGCTTACAATGTGCCAATCAATTAATCAATCAATCAACCGTATTTATTGAGCGCTTACTGTGTGCAGAGCACTGTACTAAGCGCTTGGGAAGTACAAGTTGGCAACATATAGAGACAGTCCCTACCCAACAGTGGGCTCACAGTCTAGAAGGGGGAGACAGAGAACAAAACCAAACATATTAACAAAATAAAATAAATAGAATAGATATGTACAAGGAAAACAAAAAATAAATAAATAAATAGAGTAAGAAATATGTACCAACATATATACATATATACAGGTACTGTGGGGAAGGGAAGGAGGTAAGATGGGGGAATGGAGAGGGGGACGAGGGGGAGAGGGAGGAGGAGGCTCAGTCTGGAAAGGCCTCCTGGAGGAGGTGAGCTCTCAGTAGGGCCTTGAAGGGAGGAAGAGAGCTAGCTTGGCGAATGTTGGGAGAGAGGGCATTCCAGGCCAGGGGGATGACGTGGACCGGGGGTCGACGGCGGGGCAGACGAGAACGAGGCACGGTGAGGGGATTAGCGGCAGAGGAGCAGAGGTTGCGGGCTGGGCTGTAGAAGGAGAGAAGGGAGGTGAGGTAGGAGGGGGCGAGGTAATGGAGAGCCTTGAAGCCGAGGGTGAGGAGTTTCTGCCTGATGCGCAGATTGATTCGTAGCCAATGGAGATTTTTGAGGAGGGGAGTAACATGCCCAGAGCGTTTTGGGACAAAGGCAATCCGGGCAGCGGCGTGAAGTATGGATTGAAGTGGGGCGATACACGAGGGTGGGAGATCAGAGAGGAGGCTGATGCAGTAGTCCAGACGGGATAGGATGAGAGCTTGGACGAGCAGGGTAGCAGTTTGGATGGAGAGGAAAGGGAGGATCTTGGCAATGTTGCGGAGCTGAGACTGGCAGGTTTTGGTGACGGCTTGGATGTGAGGGGTGAATGAGAGAGCGGAGTCGAGGATGACACCAAGTTTGCAGGCTTGTGAGACGGGAAGGATGGTAGTGCCGTCCACAGTGATGGGAAGGTCAGGGAGATGGCAGGGTGTGGGAGGGAAGACAAGGAGTTCCGTCTTCGACATGCTGAGTTTTAGGTGGCGGGCAGACATCCAGATGGAGATGTCCTGAACGCAGGAGGAGTTGCGAGTCTGGAGGGAGGGGGAGAGAGCAGGGGGAGAGATGTAGATTTGGGTGTCATCAGCGTAGAGATGATAGTTGAAGCCGTGGGAGCAAATGAGGTCATCAAGGGAGTGAGTGTAGATCGAGAACAGAAGGGGACCGAGAACTGAACTTTGGGGAACCCCCACTGTAAGGGGATGGGAGGAGGAGGAGGAGGAGCCTGCAAAAGAGACTGAGAATGAACGACCGGAGAGATAAGAGGAGAGCCAGGAGAGGACAAAGTCTGTGAAGCCAAGGTCGGATAGCGTGTTGAGGAGAAGGGGGTGGTCCACAGTGTCGAAGGCAGCTGAGAGGTCGAGGAGGATTAGGATAGAGTATGAGCTGTTGGATTTGGCAAGCAGGAGGTCATTGGTGACCTTTGAGAGGGCAGTGTCCATGTAACGTAGGGGACGGAAGCCAGACTGGAGGGGGTCGAGGAGAGAGTTGGTTTTGAAGAATTCGAGGCAGCGCGTGTAGACAACTCGTTCTAGGAGTTTGGAAAGGAATGGTAGGAGGGAGATGGGGCGATAACTAGAAGGTGAGGTGGGTTCAAGAGAGGGATTTTTTAGGATGGGAGAGACATGGGCATGTTTGAAGGCAGAGTGGAAGGAACCGGTGGAGAGTGAGCGGTTGAAGATGGAAGTTAAGGAGGGGAGAAGGGACGGAGCGAGAGATTTCATGAGATGAGAGGGAATGGGGTCAGAAGCACAGGTGGCCGGAGTAGCACTTTAGATGAGGGAGGAGAGCTCCTCTGAGGATACCGCTGGGAAGGATTGGAGAGTAGAAGAGAGTGTTGAGAGCCGGGGGGTTGGAGAAGGTGGGGGAGTGACTTTGGGGAGGTCGGACCTGATGGATTCAATTTTATCAATGAAGAAGGAGGCCAGATCGGGGGGGGGGGGTGAGGGAAGGAGGAGGGGGAGGAACCGGGGGCCTGAGAAGGGAGTTGAATGTACGGAAGAACTGACGGGGATGATGCCCTGGAATAGATACATGGTTATCAGGTTGTCCCGCTTGGGGCTCACAGTCTTAATTCCCATTTTACAGATGAGGTAACCGAGGCACAGAGAAGTTGAGTAATTTCCCCAAAGTAACACAGTTGTCAAGTGGTGGTGCCGGGATTAGAACCCCCGATCTCTGACTCCGAAGCCCGGGCTTTTCCCACTGAGCCACGCTGCTTCTCTGCTTCAGATACTTTCTGTCCCCCACTTCGAAACCTTAGTGAAGGCACTTCTCCAAAAAGCCTACCCTGACTAGGCCCTCCTCTCCTCTTCTCCCACTCCCTTCTGTGCCGCTCTCACTTGCTCCTTCATTCATCTTCACTCTGATCCCCCCGGCACATCGGTATGAATCTGCTTAGAACTGTAATTTATTGACTTTTGATCTATTTATCATTTACTGATTTATATTAATTCCTGTCCCCCCCTCAAGACTATAAGCACGTCGTGGGCAGGAAAGTGTTTGTTGGTTGTTCTAGTTTACTCTCCCAAGCGCTTAGTACAGTGCCGGACACACTGTAAGTGCTCAATGACTGCGGTTGAATGACTGAGTGAAGGAATGAACGAATAGAAATCAGTAACTAAAGTGAACATATCATTTCTCCCCATCTGTCATCTCCACAAAACTGGCACGTTTTATCTGCAATGGCAGTTTTTCCAGATCTGGAAACCGAAGGATTAGGCATTCTGAGACCTACATTTTCCTAATTTTCTATCTTCCCGTGTGTCTGTACTATTTAATGATGTCCCTGTTGCACAACACAACTTCTTAGGGTACCGTTGCAGGTGAAATGTGGCCCTGGGAATCGTGGTGGTGTGCACATAAAATAGTTTTCCGAATACCCATTCCTGATTTACTTTCGGTTACGCCCAGCTGAACGAGCAGTAGTGCAGTGGGGCAATACTCAAAATCGTTCCACAGGACAGGACTCATTGAAATATCTATTAATGAGTCTATCAAATTTTTTTAAATGGGAGTTTTGTAAGGGCAGTGAACAATACTAAACACCCAAGAACAGGAAAAATTAGTCAGTCAATCATATTTTTAAGCACTTCCGGTGTTCAGAGCACTCTACTAAACGAATGGGAGAGTCCGATATAACAGCAAATGAAGCCATTCCCTGTCCACCATGTGCTGTCAGTCTAGAGGGGGGAGAGAGATAGTAAGAGAAAGCAAAAAATGAGAGATACGGACGTGAGTGCCGTGGGGCTGGCTGGCTGACCGGCTGGCTGGGGGAATGAATAAAGAGAGCAGGTCATGGTGACGCAGAAGCGAGTGGGAGAGGAGCAGAGGGCGGGGGCTTAGTCAGGGAAGACTTCGTGGAGGAGATGTGCCTTCAGTAAGTCATTGCCTGTCGGATCTGAGGAGAGAGGGCGTTCCAGGCCAGAGGTGTGTCGTGGGCGATAGGTTGGTGGAAGTCTGGATGAGATGGAGGTAGAGTGAGTACCTTGAATACAGTAAGTACAGTGAGGAAGTTGGCATTAGAAGTGCAAAGTGCGCGGGCTGGGTTGTCGTAGAAAATCAGCAGGAAATAGGGGGCAAGGTGGTGGTGTGCTTACCCACTGGTGAGGAGTTTCTGCCTGCTGTGGAAGTGGACGGGCAACCACTGGACGTTCTTGAGGAGCGGGAGTCTCTCGCTCTCCCTTCTGCGGCTTCTCCCCACTCAGTTCGCCAGCACTTCCGATCCCCTGCTCTGTGGGCTGGAGCCAGACTAGCAGACCTGGGCCTGGGAGGCGGTGGGGCCTTCACCGCTTTGCTGCTTGGGGCCCAGACGGCCGGGCCGGGCAGGGTTCGTGGGGTGGGGGCGGAGGGGGGTCGGTGGGAGTGGGGGACACGACGGGAAGGGATGTCTGGCGGGCTTGTCGAGTTCGACTTTGACCATCTGCCTCCCCACTGACCTACAGGCGGCCGACTTGGCAAGGAGCGTGTTGGAGCCCCACATCTCCTCCGAACCCCAGGCTGGGAAGACCCTCTTCAAGGAAGTCCTGGCCCTGCTGGCCGCACCCGGGAGACAGTGCAGGTCTTCCTCGAGTACTCAATACCTCTGAACAGGTACGGCCACCATCGCCCCCCAGCTCCTCGGGACGGAAAGGCCCCAGCTGGGACAGACCCGGGATGAATGACAACGGATACCTCCGGGGTGGGGGCCTAGGGCGAACCTCGGCAGTTGTATGGAGCCTGGGGGCCTCGGCTTTCCTTGGTCTCCTCCTGAGTGGCCGGTCCTGGGTGGGAGGTGCAGGCAGGTGAGTGGTGAGGAGATTCCCAGGCCCCCAAGGCTGCAATCCAGGGTCCCCGCAATGCCTTGGGGCGGGATCCTGGGCCGGTGCTGGGGGAGAAGTGGGAAAAGTTGAGTCCGGGTTGTGGCTCTACAGGCAGGTCCTTGAGGTTTGGAAATCTGTCGGGGGGGATGCTTCCATCGCCTCCTGCATGATGCAGGAACTGCTCCGTAGAGTGTTGGTACGACCTCTACCTGAGGAGAGCAACGGGACCGAGTGGGAGAGGCACAGCCGAGGCTCCATCGCTGTGAGACCCAGAAGAACGGATCGAAGGGCAGGCCTGGCTGGAGCCCGTAGCCCTTAGTACTGAGCCCCACCCCTGCCCCACCTCTTCCCACTCCTTCCGACCCATCCCCTGCTGCCTGGGGAGGTTGCCCAGGGCGCCAGGGGTGGGAGTCGGGGGCTGTCCTCGAGGGCACAGGAGGCCAAGCCCCGAGAGGGGCCACCGAGCTGGGTGCTGCCTAACCCTGCCCGGGGCTTCGGCTCAGAGTGGGCCCCGGGTGTGGGGTCAAAGGGAGCCGTGGGCAGAGGCCAGGGGGCATGTCGTGTTCGGGGGAACTTCTGGCTGAGCCCACGTGCCACCCCACCAGGCTGTGAACACGCTATATGAGCTTCTCTTTTCTGTGGAGTACTCGGAGGCTGTGGCTCGACTCCTCCCCCAGCTCTTCCTGGCCTTCATCATCCAGATCCACTATGTGCTGGAGCTGGGCCTGGTGGGGGAACGAGTGCTCTTGGCCGTGGAGCCCACCGTCCCCTCTGCGCTCAGTCCCTGGAGGTGAGCGACCAGAGGGATGTGGAGCTGGGGGAGAGGGACCCGTGAAGGAGATACTCCAAGTGAGGATGGCTTATCCCCCGATCACCGGACAGATCCCTCGAGGACTTTGAATTGGGGCCGGGGGCTCCAAGGGGCCGGGGAGCCGATGGGCCGTGGGTCTGGGAGGCCGGAGATGGCAGAAATTTCAGGGAGCTCCTGGTTCAGGTTGTCCCTGCTGGGCTGGGAACCAAACATGGCAGGGATGGGGGATTTGGAGGTCAAGTCTCGTGTGTCCTACCCCTGGGGGTAGGGCTTACCTGTGACAGGACAAGACTTTTTGGGGACATGCCCAGAACCGGCAGGACTGACGGACACCCTCTGGTCCTCTCGCACCACCCGCCCCTCCATGAACCCCCAAACCCTCGTTGCTTTCAGGACGGCCCTGGAGGCCCTGAGGGGGTTTCTGTCCACCAGAGGATGTTGGCAGAGCTTCACAGCCATGGAGTTGCAGGATGGTTGGCACCTCTTCTCATCCCTCAACACCTTCCAGGAGGCCGTGGCCCTTCTGGCCAGGTGTGTGTGTGTGTGTGTGTGTGTGTGTGTGTGTGTGTGTGTGAGAGAGAGAGAGAGAGAGAGAGAGAGAGAGAGAGAGAGAGAGAGAGACGGGGTGGGCAGGATCCCCCAAGAAATTGGTCTGGACGAGCGGGTGGGGAGTAGCCTCCGCAGTTAACTGCCCTACCCTTGGCCCTCCCCGAGCTCCTATTCCCCGGCCCCGGGGATTCCTGGACTCCTCTCTGAGTTCAGCCCTGCGGGGCTCTTTCCCCCAGGACCCTGGTTCAGAGCAGTTGCCCGATGGTGGCCGAACTCCTGCCAATGGTGGCCAGCTCTTTGCAGGAGAAAGACCCGCAGGGCCGAAGTGTGGCCATGGGGCTGCTGGCCGAGGTAAGAACAGGGGTCTAGGGCCCTGGAGAGACGTCTCGGATCCGCAGTGGGCACTGTCATCTTCAGCCAGGGACCCCCGGACCCCGAACCCCGGGTGAGAGGGTGGGCAGAGGTTGGAGGGGAGCGGGTAGGTACTGGTCCCCGCCCCGGTCCCAAACAGCTTGGCACTCGTTGCCCCCTCTCTGCGGGTCCCGGCTCCACCTTCCCGAGCATCAGACTCCCGCCCCCTTCGCCTACACGGTCCACTCGCAGACACGGCATTCTGTGGCAGTTGATCTGGACGCCCTGCATGGAGACTACCCTGGATCCCGAGGTCGTGCGGTTAATCTTCCGGGATGGCCTAAAGGCCCCCGACCCCGTGGTGAGAGCCATCAGCCTGCAGGCCCTCAGCAGCCTGCCCCTCAACCACGACAAGGTCAGGGGCCCAGCCCTCTGGCCACCCCCATAGGGTTTAGTGCCGGAGGGAACACCAGCCCGGGACCCAGACAGTCTTTGAGAGCACCCCGCCCCCGGGGAGGGCCCAGTTCGGGCAGGGGAAGCGGGGCGACAAAGGACTCCCGGGAGCGGTCGGGGGCGGCACCGGGGTGGGCAGTCCGGGGGGGGGGCCCGGGACCGAGGGGCCAGGGGAGCCGTCTCGGGGCTCTCTTTGCCCTCGTCTCCTCAGGACCCAGTGCTCCTTGCTCAGCTCCCCTTCCTCCTGGAGGGCATCACCCAGAAGGACCAGGAGGGGCTCCTAGCGGCCATGGACGCGGCGACTCTCACCGCCCTCAGCCTGGGCAGTCGGGGACTCGGCCACCTCCGTAAGGATATCGTCCTCAGGCTGAACCCGTTCCTTGACGACGTAAGTCTGAGGGTTTCGAGGGGACAGGGGAGCAGCCACCGCAGGGCCGGAGCCCGGGAACTCCCGCCCCGACCCCAGCTGTGCCAGAGCCCAGAGGCGGCCGCTTCCACAGCTCCCACAGGGCTCGGGGCATTAGCTGCCCTTCCGCAGCTCGTCAGACCCGCGGCGAGCCACGGCTCACCCCCGCCCCCCGCCCGGCACTGCGTTCCCCCCCCACCCATGCCGGCGATGTCCTCGCTCCTCACTCTCCCCCCGAAGACCTCAGTCCCTACGTTGTCCCTGCCCTGGGTTCCCCAGCCCCCGCTCCGGTGCCCGCAGCCCTCCCCTCATCTCCTGCCCCTCCCACACACTCCACCGGGGATTTCTCCTCAGGAGAGACCCCAATTGCGGGTGGCAGCCCTGGAGCTGCTGGCAGCCGTGGCCAGCAGCTGTCTGACGGTTCCAAACCCCCGTCTCCATCATAAGGTGATCTGCTGCCTCCAGCCCATCCTCTTCCACCTGAAGGACGAGCACCCGACAGTGGCCAAAGTGAGTCTCCCCCACCCTCCACAGTACCCATTGTCTCTGGGCCCCTGGTCCGTGGCTCTGCCGCCCCCTGACACCAACCCCTCGGGTTCTCTGTTTCCAGAAAGCCAGATATACATTCTTCTGGCTGGCCCAGAATATCGGCTGGAGGGACTCCAGAGTCGTCGGATGGATGTTGAGGTGGGAAGAGAGGGAGAGAACGACCTATGGTACCATCTGGACGGCCTTGGTGAGTATGTCAGGTATGGGTGGGGGCTGGGAGGGGGTGTCCTTGGATCTGGGGTGGGAACTGTGGGGGCGGATCCCTCCTGCGGGGCACATCGGTGAGATATGTTGGGTAATTATTCCGTACACAGCACTGTACCGAGCTCCTCGGAGAGCACAGTTGAATGGTTGGTGGACACGTTCCCGGCCCGCAATGACCTTACCGTCTAGAGGGGTTGATTTGCTAAAGGGACCAGGAGGAGGTTGAGAGCCCCGTGTCCTGTAGTGGAAGTGGAAGTTGGAGAGTTGGTGTGCATCGTCAAGGAGGTTGGGGATGGGTTGGGGTCTCTCACTCTCCTTCTCCTCCTCCCCAGATGAAGAGCTTTGGGGACTTCCTTCCCATTTTCTTGTCCCAAGCTCTGGCCTATACCAACTGCATCCAACCAGATGTGAAATTTGCGGCCATTGTCTTCCTCGGTGAGTGGGGAGTGGAGGGCACTGGGGAAAGCAAGTAAACATACAAACCAAAAACCAACAAAGTAATGACACACCATCTGGCCCGACCCCTTTTCTTGGCCAGATCCCAGAGGAGGCCTCTCTTGGATCCTCCTCCCTGACTCCGGGGGCTGGATAGGGAAGGCATGTCCTTCTCCAGCCGTCTTTCCGGGAAGCGGGTGGACGGATGGATGGGCAAACAAACGAGGAAAATAATGGTTTGTTTCCTTTCCCCACAGTACACACCATCACTGTGTATCCCGCGAGCCCGCTGCTCTCCGACAAGACGTTCAAAATCATTTTCCAGAGTGAGTTCTAACAAAGACACGCACCCTTTCCATTTCTCCCCTAATCTCTCTCTCTCCCTCCCTCCCTCTCTCTGTCCCTCTCTCTCTCTCTCTCTCTCTCTCTCTCATTCTCTTTCCCTCTTCTGTTTCTCTCCATGCTCCGTGCTTCCTCCTCTGTCTTGCTTTTCTCTTTCACTCGCCTTTCTGAATGCTGGCCCTCTGAGCCTCTGGCAGCTATTTCCCCCTAGACTGCTAGCACCTTATGGGCTGGGAGATCTGTCTGCTCATTCTAGTTGACTATATTCTCCCTAGCGCTTAATGCAGTGCTCTGCACATGGTAAGCGCTCTGGAAATACCATCCACTGACGGATTGATTTCTCTGTCCTCTTCTTTCCTCTGTCTCGTGTTTCAGGCTTTCCCATCTCCGCAGCCCTGGGTGGGTGGTGGTAGAAGGACAGAACGAGGCAAGGGGAAGTTATGGGTTCAGGAGATTGGAGTTGGATGGGGAGTGGAGGACTCTTCCCATGTCCCCGGGGCATGATCAAAGTCGGGGAGGGGAACAACTTCTAGTGGAGGACTGCCTTGCATCACACGTGTTCTTTACCACCCCTTTTCAGAAACTGAAGCTCTGAAAAACGACTCCTCGTCCAAGATCCGCAGATTCCTGAACACCTACAAACGGAGACAGAAAGAGAAAAATGAACCGCTCTTCTTCTGAGGGCCCCCAACCCGTGGGAGAAAAGAAACCTAGGAGGACGAGGTGGCATCAGGACTGTCCTGGGTCACCGGATCTGGAGCAGCGGGGGCTGCCTTGGGACGTGCCATGGGTTCTGGTCCCACACGAACGGAGAGAATCCCGTCCCGAGACAGCCATGTGAGGGAAGGTGGCTCACGGGACTCGGCTCTCTCCGAGATCCCCCAATTTTGCTTTGGCCGCCGCCGGGAGCATGGAGGCAAGCCTGGGTGAGGACTCTAACTCCAGGACTCTGGGACGGTGGGGACAGGACCGAGCCGGTGTCAAACTCCCACTTCTTTCCCGAGGGGTGGGGCCTGACTTTCCTTCAGCCAGCGGGATAGTAGGGAGTTGGGGCGGGGTTTAGATTGGAGTGCCACTAGAGTCTATGGGTGCGGCGGAGAAGGGGTGACCGTCGGCCCTGGACTGTTCAGCCCCCAGGCTTCTGGGACACCGTTCTTCGGGTCCCAAGGCCACAGGTCAGAACTGGATTCCAGGCTTAAAATTAGGCTGTTAGCATTCAAAGTAAGTTGTTAGATAAGAACAGATATAATAGTAGGTTGTTAGCTTTAAAAAGTAGGCTGTTTGCATTGAAAGTAGGCTATTAGCTTTAAAAGCAGGCTGTTGGTGAAAACAGATTTAAAAGTAGGCTTTTAGCATTAAAATAGACTGTTAGCTTTAAACACAGGCTGTTAGCATTTAAAAGTAGGCTGTTTTAAAATTAAAATAGGCTGTTAGCATTAAAAGCAGGCTGTTAGCTTTAAAAACAGGCTGTTAGATAAAAAGATTCAAAAGCAGGCTGTTAGCATTAACACTGACTAAAAAATTGTCTGTTAGCTAAAAACAGAATAAAAAGCAGGCTCTTAGCATTAAAAGTAGGTTGATAAGTAAAAACAGATTTAATAGTAGGTTATCTTAGGGTTAGGTTTAGGGTTGCGTTAGGGTTAGGGGTTAGAGTTAGGTTTAGGGTAAGGGTTAGGGTTAGGGTTGTTAGGGTTAGGGTTGTTAGGGTTTGGGTTAGGTTTAGGGGTTAGGTATAGGGGTTAGTGTTACTCTTAGGTTTAGGGTTAAGGTTAGGGTTAGGGTTAGGGTTAGGTTTAGGGTAAGGGTTAGGGTTAGGGTTGTTAAGGTTAGGGTTGTTAGGGGTTAGAGTTAGGGTTAGGGTTAGGGTTAGGTTTAGGGTAAGGGTTAGGGTTAGGGTTGTTAGGGTTTGGGTTAGGTTTAAGGGTTAGGGATAGGGGTTAGTGTTAGGTTTAGGGTTAGGGTTAGGGTTAGAGTTAGGGGTTAGGGTTAGGGTTAGGGTTAGGGTTAGGTTTATGGTTAGCGTTAGGGTTAGGGTTAGGGTTAGGGTTAAGATCCAGGTTCTCTTCGTTTGCCTCATCCTGGCCTTCCTTCTCCTCAAGATCGTGGACCTCCTACTTCTGCAGATCCTCTTCTTCTGCCTGGTCCTGGCCCACCCTCTTCCGTTTGGTCCTGGGCCTTCTCCTCCACTTGCTCCTGGCTCTCCACCTCCCAGTGATCTTTTCCCGACCTCCTCGGTCTTATCTTTACTCTCTGCTTCTTCGCCTAGGCCTCGTCCTTCACCACATGGTCCTGACCCTCCTCACCCACCTGGACCTGGCCATTCTCCACTGCCTGGTCCTGGCCCTCCTACCCCATCTGGCTCCTCCAGCTGACCGAGGCCCTTATCCTCTGCTTGGTCTTGGTTCTTGCCTTCAGCCTGGTCTTAACCCTCTTCCTCCTCATGATCCAGTTCATCCTCTACCTGGTCCTGGCCCTCCTCCTCTGCTAGATACTGTGCCTCCTCTTTCTCTTGGAATTGGCCGTCCTTCTCTATATTTTCCTGGCCCTCCAACTCTTCCTGGTTCTGGTAATCCTCCTCCACCAAACACTGGCCCTCCTTCTCCGGCTAGTCCTGACCTTTGTCCTCGGCCAGATCCTGGCTAACCTTTGACCTCCACCCGGTACTTGCCTTCCTCGTCTTTCTAGGCCGCCTTCTCTTCCTCCTAGTCTTTGCCCTCCTCCTCCCTCGGGACGGAGGGTGGTCCTATTCCTCTGCGTCATCCTGGCCTTCTTTCTCCTCCAGATCCTGGCCTTCCTCCTTCTTCTGGTCCTCTTCTTCTTCTGCCTTGTCCTGGCCCACCCCCATCCGTTTGGTCCTGGGTCTCTTCCTCCACATGCTCCTGGCCCGCCTCCTCCCATTGAACTATTTCCCTCCTCCTCTGTCTCATCTTTACTCTCCTCCTTCGCCTGGGCCTGGCACCCCTCCTCTGCATGGTCCTGACCCACCTCACCCACCTTGCCCTGGCCATCCTCCACTGCCTGGGCCTGGCACTCCTACCCCATCTGGCACCTCCACCTTGCACTGGCCTTCATCCTCTGCTTTGTCTTGGTTCTCGCCTTCAGCCTCGTCTTAACCTTCTTCCTCTTCATGATGCAGATCCTCCTCTGCCTGGACCTGGCCCTCCTCCTGTGCTAGATCCTGCGCCAAATCCTTCTCTTGGTCTTGGCCTCCTTCCTGTTCTTTTCCTAGCCCTCCAACTCTTCCAGGTACTAGTAATCCTCCTGAACCAAACACTGGCCCTTCAACTCCGCCTTATCCTGGCCTTCGTCCTCGGCCAGATCATGGCTATCCTGGGACCTCCAACTGGTACTTGCCTTCCTTGTCCATCTAGCTCACCTCCTCCTCATCCTAGTTTTGGCCCTCCTCCCTCAATCCAGGTTCTCTTCGTCGGCCTCATCCTGGCCTTCGTTCACCTCCAGATCGTGGACCTCCTAGTTCTGCTAATTCTCTTCTTCTTCTTCTGCCTGGTTCTGGCCCACCCCCTTCCGTCTGGTCCTGGGCCTCCTCCTCAACCTGCTCCAAGCTCTCCTCCGCCAAATGAACTTTTGGCCTCCTGCTTTGTCTGATCTTCGCTCTCCTCCTTCGCCTGGGCCTGGCACACCTCCTCCACATCGTTCTGAACGTCATCACCCACCTGGTCCTGGCCATTGTCCACTGCCTGGTCCTGTCCCTCATACCCCATCAGGCTCTTCCACCGGGCACTGGCCCTCATCCTCTGCTTGGTCTTGGTTCTCTCCTGCAGCCTGGTCTTAACCCTATTCCTCCCCATGATCCAGTTCCTCCTCTGTCTTGTCCTGGCCCTCCTCCTCAGCTAGATCCTGCGCCTCCTCCTTCCAATGGTATTGGCCTCCTTCCATTTCTTTTCCTGGCCCTCCAACGCTTCCTGGTACTGGTAATCCTCCTCCACCAAACACTGGCCCTCCAGCTCCGCCGTGTCCTGCGCTTCGTCCTCGGCCAGATCCTGGGCTCTCCTGGGACCTCCACCTGGTATAAGGGCAGGAGGCCCTTATCCTCTGCTGGGTCTTGGTTCTTGCATTCAGCCTGGTCTTAAGCTTCTTCCTCCTCATGATCCTGTTCCTCCTCTGCCTGGTCCTGGCCCTCCTCCTCTACAAGATCCTGTGCCTCCTCTTTCTCTTGGTCTTGGCCGTCCTTCTCTATATTTTCCTGGCCCTCCAACTCTTCCTGGTTCAGGTACTCCTCCTCCACCAAACACTGGCCCTCCTTTTCCGGCTAATCCTGACCTTTGTCCTCGGCCAGATCCTGGCTCACCTTTGACCTCCACCCGGTACTTGCCTTCTTCGTCTTTCTAGGCCGCCTTCCCTTCCTCCTAGTCCTTACGCTCCTTCTCCCTCGGGACCGAGGGAGGTCCTATTCCTCTGCGTCATTCTGGCCTTCTTTCTCGTCAAGATCCTGGCCCTCCTCCTTCTTCTGGTCCTCTTCTTCTTCTGCCTTGTACTGGCCCACCCCCATCCGTCTGGTCCTGGGCTTCCTCCTCCACCTTCTCCTGGCTCTCCTCCTCCGAGTGATCTTTTTCCCAACTCCTCTGTCTGATCTCCACTCCCCTCCTTCGCCTGGGCATGACACTGCTCCTCCACATGGTCCTTACCCTCCTCACCCACCTGGTCTTGGCCATGCTCCTCTGCCTGGTCCTGGCCCTCCTAATCTGTCTGTTAACTCTACCTGGCACTGGCCCTCATCCTCTGCTTTGTCTTGTTTCTCTCCTTCAGCTGGTCTTAACCCTCTTCATGATCCAGTTCCTCCCCTGCCTGGTCCTGGCTCTCCTGCTCTGTTAGATCCTGTGCCTCCTCCTTTTCCTGGTCTTGGCGTCCTTCTTGTTCTTTTCCTGGCCCTCCATCTCTCCCTGGTAATAGTAATGCTCCTGAACCAAACACTGGCCGTTCCGCTAAGCCTTGTACTGGCCTTCGTCCTCATCCATCTAGATCGCCTCCTCCTCCTCCTAGTTTTGGCCCTCCTCCTTCGTTCCACGTCCTCTTCCTCTGCCTCATCCTGGCCTTCCTTCTCCCCCATATCCTATCGCTCCTCCTTCTGCTGATCCTCTTCTTCTTCTTCTGCATGGTCCTGGCCCACCTCCATCTACCTGGTCCTGGGCCTCCTCCTCCACCTGTTCCTGGCTCTCCTCCTCGCAATGACTTTTTCCCACCTCCTCTATCTGATCTTCCCTCCCCTCCTTCGCCTGGGCCTGACACTCCTTCTCCACATGGTCCTGACCCTCCTCACCCACCTGGTCTTGGCCATCCTCCATTGCCTCATCCTGGGCCTTCTTCCCCACCTGGTCCTACACCTGGCACTGGCCCTCATCCTCTGCTTGGTCTTGGGTCTCGCCTTCGGCCTGGTCTTAAGCTTCTTCCTCCTCACGATCCAGTTCCTCCTCTGCCTGGTCCTGGCCCTCCTCCTCTGCTAGATCCTGTGCCTCCTCTTTCTCTTGGTCTTGGCCGTCCTTATCTATATTTTCCTGGCCCTCCAACTCTTCTTAGTTCTGGTAATCCTACTCCACCAAACTCTAGCACTACTTCTCCGGCTAGTCCTGACCTTTGTCCTCAGCCAGATCCTGGCTCACGGTTGACCTCCACCCGGTACTTGCCTTCCTCGTCTTTCTAGGCCGCCTTCTCTTCCCCCTAGTCTTTGCCCTCCTCCTCTCTCGGTACCGAGGGAGGTCCTATTCCTCTGCGTCATCCTGGCCTTCTTTGTCCTCCAGATCCTGGCCCTCCTCCTACTTCTGGTCCTCTTCTTCTTCTTCTTCTGCCTTGTACTGGCCCACCCCCATAAATCTGGTCATGGGCTTCCTCCTCCACCTTCTCCTGGCTCTCCTCCTCAGAGTGATCTTTGTCCCAACTCCTCTCTCTGATCTCCACTCCCCTCCTTCGTCTGGGCATGGCACTGCTCCTCCACATGGACCTTACCCTCCTCACCCATCTGGTCTTGGCCATGCTCCTCTGCCCGGTCCTGGCCCTCCTAACCCATCTGGTAACTCCACCTGGCAATGGCTCTCATCCTCTGCTTTGTCTTGTTTCTCTCCTTCAGCCTGGTCTTAACCCTTTTCCTCTTCATGATCCAGTTCCTCCCCTGCCTGGTCCTGGCTCTCCTGCTCTGCTAGATCCTGTGCCTCCTTCTTTTCCTGGTCTTGGCGTCCTTCTTGTTCTTTTCCTGGCCCTCCAACTCTCCCTGGTACTAGTAATCCTCCTGAACCAAACACTGGCCCTTCAGCTCTGCCTTGTCCTGGCCTTCGTCCTCGTCCATCCAGATCGCCTCCTCCTCCTCCTTGTTTTGGCCCTCCTCCTCCTTCGTTCCACGTCCTCTTCCTCTGCCTCATCCTGGCCTTCCTTCTCCCCGATATCATATCCATCCTCCTTCTGCTGATCCTCTTCTTCTTCTTCTGCCAGGTCCTGGCCCACCTCCATCTACCCGGTCCTGGGCCTCCTCCTCCACCTGTTCCTGGCTCTCCTCCGAATGACTTTTTTCCCACCTCCTCTGTCTGATCTTTCCTCCCTTCCTTCGCCTGGGCCTGGCACTCCTCCTCCACATGGTCCTGACCCTCCTCACCCACCTGGTCTTGGCCATCCTCCACTGTCTCGTCCTGGGCCTTCTACCCCATCTGGCTCCTCCACCTGGCACGGGCCCTCATCCTCTGCTTAGTCTTGGGTCTCTCCTTCAGCCTGGTCTTAAGCTTCTTCCTCCTCATGATCCAGTTCCTCCTCTGCCTGGTCCTGTCCCACCTCCTCAGCTAGATCCTATGCCTCCTCCTTCTCTTGGTCCTGGCCTCCTTCTCTTTCTTTTCGTGGCCCTACAACTCTTCCTGGTACTGGTAATCCCCCCGCATCAAACACTGGACCTCCAGCTCCGCCTTGTCCTGGTTTTCGTCCTCGGCCAGATCCTGGCTCACCTTTGACCTCCACCAGGTACTTGTGTTCCTCGTCCATCTAGGCCGACTCCTCTTCCTCCTAGTCTTTGCCCTCCTCCTCCCTCGGTACCGAGGGAGGTCCTATTCCTCTGCATCATCCTGGCCTTCTTTCTCCTCCAGATCCTGGCCCTCCTCCTTCTTCTGGTCCTCCTCTTCTTCTTCTTCTGCCTTGTCCTGGCCCATCCCCATCCGTCTGGTCCTGGGTCTCCTCCTCCACATGCTCCTGGCCCTCCTCCTCCCATTGAACTATTTCCCACCTCCTCTGTCTCATCCTTACTCTCCTCCTTCGCCTGGGCCTGGCACCCCTCCTCCACATGGTCCTGACCCACCTCACCCACCTTGCCCTGGCCATCCTCCACTCCCTGTCCTGGCCCTCCTACCCCATCTGGCACTTCCACCTGGCACTGGCCCTCATCCTCTTCCTGGCCCTCATCCTCATCCATTAGCCTCGTCTTAACCCTCTTGCTCTTCATGATCCAGATCCTCCTCTGCCTGGACGTGGCCCTCCTCCTCTGCTAGATCCTGCGCCTAATCCTTCTCTTGGTCCTGGACTCCTTCCTGTTCTTTTCCTAGCCCTCCAACTCTTCCAGGTACTAGTAATCCTCCTGAACCAAACACTGGCCCTTCAGTTCCGCCTTGTCCTGGCTTTCCTCCTCTGCCAGATCCTGGCTCTCCTGGGTCCTCCACCTAGTACTTGCCTTCCTCCTCCATCTAGGTCGCCTTCTCCTCCTCCTAGTTTTGGCCCTCCTCCTCCTTCGTTCCAGGTCCTCTTCCTCTGCCTCATGCTGGCCTCCCTTCTCCCCCATATCCTATCCCTCCTCCTTCTGCTGATCCTCTTCTTCTTCTGCCTGGTCCTGACCCACCCCCATCTGTCTGGTCCTGGACCTCCTCCTCCACCTGCTCCTGGCTCTCCTCCTCCCAATGATCTTTTTCCCACCTCCTCTGTCTGATCTTCACTCCCCTCCTTGGCCTGGGCCTGGCACTCCTCCTCCACATCGTTCTGAACGTCATCACCCACCTGGTCTTGGCCATTCTCCACTGCCTGGTCCTGGCCCTCCTACCCCATTTGGCTCTACCACCGGGCACTGGCCCTCATCCTCTGCTTGGTCTTGGTTCTCGCCTTCAGCCTGGTCTTATCCCTCTTCCTCCTCATGATCTAGTTCCTCCTATGCCTGGCCCTGGCCATCCTTCTCTGCTAGATCCTGCGCCTCCTCCTTCTCTTGGTCTTGGCCTCCATCTCTTTCTTTTCCTGGCCCCCCAATACTTCCTGGTACTGGTAATCCTCCTCCACCAAACACTGGCCCTCCTTCTGCTCCTTCTCCGGCTAGTCCTGACCTTTGTCCTCGGCCAGAACCTGTCTCACCTTTGACCTCCACCTGGTACTTGCCTTCCTGGTCCATCTAGGCCGCCTCCTCTTCCTCCTAGTCTTTGCCCTCCTCTTCCCTCGATCCAGGTCCTCTTCCTCTACGTCACCCTGGCCTTCTTTCTACTCCAGATCCTGTCCCTCCTCCGTCTTCTGGTCCTCTTCTTCTTCTTCTGCCTTGTCCTGGCCCACCTCAATCCGTCTGGTCCTGGGTGTCCTCCTCCATCTTCTCCTGGCACTCTTTCTCCCATTGATCTTTTTCCCACCTCCTCTGTCTCATTTTTACACTTCTCCTTGGCCTGAGCCTGGCACTCCACCTCCACATAGTCCTGATCCTCCTCACCCACCTGGTCTTGGCCATCCTCCTCTGCCTGGTCCTGGCCCCCCTCTCCCATCTGGCTCCTCCACCTGGCACTGGCCCTCATCCTCTGCTTGGTCTTGGTTCTCGCCTTCAGCCTGGTCTTAACCCTCTTTCTCCTCATGATCCAGTTCCTGGCCCTCCTCCTCAGATAAATCCTGCGCCTCCTCCTTCTCTTGGTCTTGGCCTCCTTCTCGTTCTTTTCCTGGTCCTCAAACTCTTCTTGGTACTTGTAATCCTCCTCCACCAAACACTGGCCTTCCAGCTCTGCCTTGTCCTGGCCTTCGTCCTCGGCCAAATCATGAATCTCCTGGGACCTCCACCTGGTACTTCCGTGTCCATCTAGCTCGCCTACTCCTCCTCCTAGTTTTGGCCCTCCTCCTCCATCGATCCAGGTCCTCTTCGTCTGCCTCATCTTGCCCTTCCTCCTCCTCCAGATCCTGGCCCTCCTCCTTCTTCTGGTCCTCTTCTTCTTCTTCTGCCTTATCCTGGCCCACCCCCATCCGTCTGGTCCAGGGTCTCCTCCTCCACCTGCTCCTGGCCCTCCTCCTTCCATTCATTATTTTCCCACCTCCTCTGTCTCATCGTTACCTGGTCGTGGCCATTCTCCACTGCCTGGTCCTGGCCATCCTACCCCATCTGGCTCCTCCACCTGACCCTGGCCCTCATCCTCTGCTTGGTCTTGGTTCTCGCCTTCAGACTGATCCTAACCCTTATCCTGTTCATGATCCAGTTCCTCTGCCTGGTACTGCCCTCCTCCTCTGCTAGATCCAGCGCCTTGTCTTTCTCTTGGTCTTGGTCTCCTTCTTGTTCTTTTCCTGGCCCTCCAACTCTTTCTGGTACTAGTAATCCTCCTGAACAAAACACTGGCCCTTGACCTCCGCCTTGTCCTCGCCTTCGTCATCGCCCAGATCCTGGCTCTCCTGGGACCTCCACCTAGTTCTCGCCTTCCCCCTCCATCTAGGTTGTCTCCTCCTCCTCCTAGTTTAGGCCCTCAGCTGATCCTCTTCATCATCTTCTGCCTGGTCCTGGCCCACCCCCACCTGTCTGGTCCTGGACCTCCTCCTCCACCTGCTCTTGGGTCTCCTCCTCCTAATGATCTTTTTCCCAACTCCTATGTCTGATCTTCACTCCGCTCCTTCGCCTGGGCCTGGTACTCCTCCTCCACATGGTCCTGACCCTCCTCACCCACCTGGTCAAGGCCATCCACCTCTGCCTGGTCCTGGCCCTCATACCCCATCTGGCTCTTCCACCGGGCACTGGCCCTCATCCTCTGCTTGGTCACGGTTCTCGCCTTCAGCCTGGTCTTAACCTTCTTCTGCCTCATGATCCTGTTCGTCCTCTGTCTTGTCCTTTCCCACCTCCTCAGCTAGATCCTGCACGTCCCCCTTCTCTTGGTCTTGGCCTCCTTCTAATTCTTTTCCTGGCCCTCCATCTCTTCCTGGTACTAGTAATCATCCTCCACCAAACACTGGCCCACCAGCTCTGCCTTGTCCTGGCATTCGTCCTTGGCCAGATCCTGGCTCACCTTTGACCTCCACCTAGTACTTGCCTTCCTCCTCCATCTAGGCCACCTCCTCTTCCTCGTAGTCTTTGCTCTCCTCCTCCTTCGATCCAGGTCCTCGTCCTCTGCCTCATACTGGCCTTCCTCCTCCTCCAGAACCTGGCCCTCCTCCTCCTTCTGGTCCTCTTCCTCTTCTTCTGCCTTGTCCTGGCCCACCCCCAACCATCTGGTCCTGGGTCTCCTCCTCCACCTGCTCCTGGCTCTCCTCCTTCCAGTGATATTTTTCCCACCTCCTCTGTCTCATCTTTACTCCCCTTCTTCGTCTGGTCCTGGCTCTCCTCCACCACATGGTCCTGACCCTCTTCACCCACCTGGTCTTGGCCATTGTCCACTGCCTGGTCTTGTCCCTCCTACCCCATCTGGCTGCTCCACCTTACCCTGGCCCTCATCCTCTGCTTGGTGTTGGTTCTTACTTTAGCCTGGACTTCACCCTATTCCTCCTCATGATCGAGTTCCTCCTCTGCCTGGTCCTGGCCCTCCTTCCCTGCCAGATCCTGCGCCTCCTCTTTCTCTTGGTCTTGGCCGTCGTTCTCTTTCTTTCCTAGCCATCCAACTCTTTCTGGTAGTGGTGATCCTCCTCCACCAAAAACTGGCCTTCCTTCTCCGGCTAGTCCTGGCCTTTGTTCTCTGCCAGATCCTGGCTCACCTTTGACCTCCACCTAGTACTTGCCTTCCTCGTCCATCTAGGCCGCCTCCTCTTCCTCCTAGTCTTTGCCCTCCTCCTCCTTCGATCCAGGTCTTCTTCTGCGTAATCCTTGCCTTCCTCCTCCTCCAGATTCTGGCCCTCCTCTTTCTTCTGGTCCTCTTCTTCTTCTTCTGTCTTGTCCTGGCCCAACCCCATCCGTCTGGTTCTGGATCTCCTCCTCCACCTGCTCCTGGAGGGCCTCCTCCCATTGATCTTTTTCCCACCTCCTCTGTCTCATCTTTACTCTCCTCCTTCGCCTGGGCCTAGCACTCCTCCTCCATATGGTCCTGACCCTCCTCACCCACCTGGCCCTGACCATCGTCCACTGCCTGGTCCTGATCCTCCTACCCCATCTAGTTTCCCTGCCTGGCACTGGTCCTCATCCTCTGCCATCCTCTGTCGGCACTACTACTGGGATGCTGACATTGTGATCCTGCCATCTTCTCAGATACCTCCTCTGGGCAGCCGGTAACATCACTGTGTCAGACTCAATGACACCTCTGAGTCGCCGGAACAGTCATCCTGCCACCCTACCTGACACCACCTCTGGGTCACTGGCATTGTCACCGCTCCACCTTCCACCTCCACCACAAGCCTCACATCTGTGGCACTATCCCAGCTCCAGCCTCCCCAACGCCTCCTCTGGGCAGCCAGCACAGTCACCGTGCCTCCCCCCCCTGACAGCGGCCTCATCACTGTGCCACCGTTCCACCTTCCTTGACGCCTCCTCTGAGCAACCAAGATCGTCATAGTATCACCCTTCTCGACACCACCTGAGGCTGTCGACACCATCATCGATACACCTTCCATGACAGCTCCTCTGGGACCCCGGCACCATCATCGTGCCACCTTCCCTGCATCGCCCCTGGGTCACTGGCAATGTCACCATGACACCCACACCTGACACTATCACCAGGCCATTGACATTGTCATAGTGCCACCTTCCCTGAAAACCTTTATAGTCAGCCAGCCCTGTCAACAACGAGCCTCCCTGACAACTCCTCGGAGCCACAGACAAAATCAATCTGTAACCCTTCCACACATGTCCTCTGGGCCGCTGGCACTGTCATCTTGCCACTCTCCCCGACACCTCATGTGCAGCCGGCATCCTCATAGTGCCACCTTTCTCAACACCACCTCTGGGCCACCGGCACTGTCATTGTGCTACCATCTGGGCCAGAAAGTACCATCATTATTACACTCTCCTTGATACCTCTTCTGGGGAACTGGCATCGTCATTGTGCCATTCTTCTCACCACCACCTCCAAGCCACCAGCACTGTGATTGCGCCACTTTCCCTCACAGCTCCTCTGGGCCACCGACACAATCATCGTCCCACCCTGACCGACACCTCCTATAGGCAGTTGACACAGTCACTGTACCCCCCTCCATGAAGCTTCTGGGCCATTTGCACAGTCATTTTGCCACGCTTCTTGAAACCACTTCCGGGCCGTTGGCACTGTTATCGTGCCAATCTCTCTGACACCACCTCTGGGTCCCCATGCCACCCTCCGCTGACACCACCACCAGTCCACTAGCACTGTCATCGTAACCCCCCCGACACCTCCTCAGGGCAGCTGGCCCTGTCATGGTGCCACCTTCCTAATGCCTCCTCCAGGTTACTGGTACAGTCTCCATGTTACTCTCCCTGACACTCCTCTGGGCTGCCCCAAGATTCAGCAAACCAATCAATCAATCAATCAATCGTAATTATTGAGAGCTTACTGTGTGAAGAGCACTGTACTAAGCACTTGGGAAGTACAAGTTGGCAACATATAGAGACAGTCCCTACCCAACGATGGGCTCACAGTCTAGAAGGGGGAGACAGAGAACAAAACCAAACATATTAACAAAATAAAATAAATAGAATAGATATGTACAAGTAAAATAAATAAATGAATAAATAGAGTAATAAATATGTACAAACATATATACAGGTGCTGTGGGGAAGGGAAGGAGGTAAGATGGCGGGGATGGAGCGGGGGACGGGGGAAGAGGAAAGAGGGGGCTCAGTCTGGGAAGTCCTCCTGGAGTAGGTGGGCTCTCAGTAGGGCCTTGAAGGGAGGAAGCTTGGCCGATGTGGGGAGGGAAGGCATTCCAGGCCAAGGGGTTAATGTGGGCCTGGGGTCGACGGCGGAACAGACGAGAACGAGGCACGGTGAGGAGATTAGCGGCAGAGGAGCAGAGGGTGCGGGATGGGCTTTAGAAGGAGAGAAGGGAGGTGAGGTAGGAGGGGGCGAGGTGATGGAGAGCCTTGAAGCCGAGGGTGAGGAGTTTCTGCCGGATGCGCATATTTATTGGTAGCCACTGGAGATTTGTTAGGAGGGGGGTAACATGCCCAGAGCGTTTCTGGATAAAGACAATCCGGGCAGCGGCATGAAGTATTGATTGAAGTGGGGAGATACACGAGGATGGGAGATCAGAGTGGAGGCTGATGCAGTAGTCCAGGCGGGATAGGATGAGAACTTGAACGAGCAGGGTAGCGGTTTGGATGGAGAGGAAAGGGCGGATCTTGGCAATGTTGCAGAGCTGAAACCGGCAGGCTTGGATGTAAGGGGTGAATGAGAGAGCGGTGTCGAGGATGACACCAAGGTTGCGGGCTTGTGAGACGGGAAGGATGGTAGTGCATTCAACAGTGATGGGAAAGTCAGGGAGAGGGCAGGGTTTGGGAGGGAAGATAAGGAGTTCAGTCTTGGACACGTTGCGTTTTATGTGGCGGGCAGACATCCAGATAGAGATGTCCTGAAGGCAGGAGGAGATGCGAGCCTGGAGGGAGGGGGAGAGAGCAAGGGCAGAGATGTAGTTCTGGGTGTTATCAGCGTACAGATGATAGGTGAAGCCACGGGAGCGAATGAGGTCACCAAGGGAGTGAGTGTAGATCGAGAACAGAAGGGGACCAAGCACTGAACCTTGGGGAACCCCCACAGTAAGGGGATGGGAGGAGGAGGAGGAACCAGCAAAAGAGACTGAGAATGAACAACCGGAGAGATAAGAGGAGAACCAGGTGAGGACGGAGTCTGTGAAGCCAAGGTCGGATAGCGTGTTGAGGAGAAGGGGGTGGTCCACAGTGTCGAAGGCAGCTGAGAGGTCGAGGAGGATTAGGATTGAGTATGAGCCGTTGGATTTGGCAAGCAGGAGGTCATTGGTGACCTTTGAGAGGGCAGTTTCCGTGGAACGTAGGGGACGGAAGCCAGACTGGAGAGAGTCGAGGAGAGAGTTGGTGTTGAGGAATTCGAGGCAGCGCGTGTAGACGACTCGTTCAAAGAGTTTGGAAAGGAATTTTAAGAGGGAGATGGGGCGATAACTAGAAGGTGAGGTGGGGTCAAGAGAGGGTTTTTAGGATGGGAGAGATATGGGCTTGTTTGAAGGCAGAGTGAAAGGAACCAGTGGAGAGTGAGCGGTTGAAGGTGGATGTTAAGGAGGGGAGAAGGGATGGAGCGAGAGATTTCATGAGATGAGAGGGAATGGGGTCAGAAGCACAGGTGGCCGGAGTAGCACTTGAGAGGAGGGAGGAGAGCTCCTCTGAGGATACAGCTGGGAAGGATGGGAGAGTAGCAGAGAGTGTTGATAGTCGGGGGGTTGGAGAAGGCTTGGGGGGAGTGACTTTGTGGAGATCGGACCTGATGGATTTAATTTTGTTAATGAAGTAGGAGGCCAGATCGTTGAGGGTGAGGGAAGGAGGAGGGGGAGGAACCGGGGGCCTGAGAAGGGAGTTGAATGGTTGAATGTACGGAAGAGCTGACGGGGATGATGGGCATGGTGTCAATAAGGGAGGAGAAATAGTTTTGTCTGGCAGAGGAGAGGGCTGAGTTAAGGCAGGAAAGGATAAACGTGAAGTGAACGAGGTTGGCATGGTGTTTAGACTTTCGCCAGCAGCGTTCGGCAGCTCGAGCCTAAGAGAGAAGGAGGTGGACAGTGGCAGTGATCCAGGGCTGTGGGTTAGTGGTACGAGAGCTGCGAAGGGAAAGGGGAGCGAGTGAGACTAGCTGAGTAGAAAGGGTGGAGTGGAGAGCAGTAATCTGATCATCAAGACTGGGTAGAGAGGAGAGGGAGGCGAGGCGGGGTGTGAGGTGCTCAGAATGATGGATGGGGTCAAGACAGCGGAGATCTTTGTGAGGGAGTAATACGGATTTACAGGGGAAAGGAGTGTGAGTGAGGAGGTAGGTGAGAAGATTATGATCAGAGAGAGCGATTTCAGAGTTGGTGAGGGTGGACACAGTGCAGCGGTAAGAGATGATGAGGTCGAGGTTATGACCAAGTTAGTGAGTGGGCAAGGTGGGGTGGAGCAAGAGGTTGGCAGCGTCGAGGAGAGATAGAAGGCGGGCGGCAGAGGAGTCATCGGGGATATCCATGTGGATGTTGAAATCTCCGAGGATCAGAGTGGGCATGGAAAAGGAGAGAAGGAAGGTGAGGAAGGGGCCAAAATTGTTAAAGAAGTTGGAGGGGGGCGGGGGGGCGGTAGATGACGGCTACAAGAATCTGGAGGGGGTGGTAGAGGCGAATAATGTGGGCTTCAAAGGAAGGGAAGGAAAGGGAAGGGGGAGGAGGGATAGTGCGAAAGCGACATTGGGTGGAGGGGCGAGAAGGAAACAGACACCTCCTCCTTTTCTGGTGAGTCTGGGGGAATGGGAGAAGAAGAGGCCTCCACTGGAGAGAGCAGCAGAAGAGACCGTGTCGTCCGGAGACACCCATGTTTCAGTTAGGGCGAGGAGGAGTAGAGAGCTGGAAAGGAATAGGTCCAGGATGAAAGGGATATTACTTAAAACGGAGCGGGGGTTCCAGAGGCCACACTGGGCAGTAGCTGTGGAGGGAGGGGAGGGAGGGGGAAGGGTGCGAGGGGTGGGGAGGGTTTGGATTGGGTGGAGTTGGCGGGGGCCTAGGCGGGGAGAGTGGGAAGTGGGTTGGCGACGGGAAAGAAGAACTGGGATGGGGTGGGGGTGGGGTGGATGGGAGGGAGGGGGCTGGGAGGGAGGATTGGAGGATTGGCACTGGTACAGAGGGATCCTTGGTAGGGGGTGAGGGGGAGTGGTCTTGGTGTGGGAGAGGGAGGGAAAAAGCTGCGTGGGGGAGGGGAAGGGGAAGGTGAGGAATGGGAATGGCAGTTGGGAGCAAGGGAATTGAAAGTTCATGGTGAGGTCAGCAGATCGAGTGACAGTACAGCGGGAGGTTGACAATTGAGATGCAGAAGCGATAAAACAGTAGCAATTATATAAATAGGTGATGGCATCACAGGGGGTAGTTAACGATTAACATGCTATGGCAATAATAAAATTGGAAGATAATGATGTCACAGAGAGCAGATACAAACTATTATGTGCTGGAGTAGGGTGGACCTGTTAAGGGGGTCAAGGAGAAGAGCTACCTGGGGAGAGGAGTGAACAGCCAACTAGCATGGGAGGGCTGACTAGGTGCGAATGAGGTTGTCGTTAATGTAACTGGTGTTAACACGGGCCTTTTTCCCGGGGGAGGGGGGCGGAGGGAGTCAGTCAGGACGGAACCAAGAAGGGGGTTATGGGGGGCACTTTAAGAAAGGTCGCTTAAGTGGGGGTGGTGGAAGCAGGGGGCGTCAATAGGGGCACTCTGTGGAGAGGAGCCTTCTGGGAGCAGCGGGGGCCACGCTTTGTGATGGTGGGCGGGCCTCTCGGGAACGGAGTCCCGGGCGTCTATGGAGGCGCTCTGAGGAGAGGAGCCTTCCGGGAGCAGCGGGGGCCACGCGGTGTGATGGCGGGCGGGCCTCTCGGGAAGATTCAGCAAACCAGCCGCCTCAAGGCCTCTTCTGGGCCAGCTGGGCCACCTGCTATGACACCTCCGCTGGGCCACCGCATCCTGTCATCCCAACGCCTCAGCCCTGTCACCTCCGCCTCCCACACCGACACCACTGGGCCGCTAGCCCCACTGGCCTTATCTCCTCTGCTGGGCCACCACACGAGCTGCCTGGGCATCTCAGCTGGGCCAACGCACCAGCCTACCTGACACCTCCTGGACCACTGCTGTCAATCACTCCCGACATCTCTAGGGCCACCAACACCTCCATTGGGCCACCAGACCAGCCATCCTGACCCCTCCTGCTGGACCACTACGGCCTGCCACCCTGACTCCTCTGGGACACCGCACCTGCCACCCCAAAACCTCAGGTGGGCCACCACTGCTACCCACCTTGACACCACAGGCGGGCCACCACACCAGCCGAAGGACAACTCCACTGGGCCAGTGGTGCCACCTGATCCAACACTCCTTACAGACCACCGCGGCCACTCCCCGGATACCTATTCTGGGCCACTGCACCGACTGCCATGATGCTTCCACTGGGTCACCGCCACCATCTGCCCTGACAACTCTGCTGGGCTACCGCCATCACCCATCCTGACATCTCCACCAGGACACCACATCTGCCCCGCCGACACCTCTGCCAGGCCACTTCACCAGCCACCCTAAGACCCTGAATTTGGCATTGAGTTTGCCCGATTCAGATGGGTCCAGTAAGTTTCACAGATGTACTAACTGCCCGACAAACCACAGGTCATCTATCACCTCTTCTCATCTCACCATCTCCTCTTGAATGTCCAGGTTTAGGCATGGATGCCTATTGCAGAGAAAAACTTAGAACCGCATTATTACTATAACAATAATTATTATTATTATTATTATGTGCCATCGAGTCATTTGCGATTCATCGTACTCCATGGATGTACTTTCTCCAAAACGTCCTGCCCTCTGCCTTAATCCACAACCTTTCTAACGGTTCTTCCATTATTGTTGCTTTGGTCCCTATCTAGCTGCCTATCTACCTCTTCTACGTTTTTCCTAGACTTTTCCTATCATTAGTGTCTCCTCCAGAGAATTAGTCCTCCTAATTTCATGTCCAAAATAAGCTAATGTAAGTCGAGACTTTTGGCCCTGAAAAGACCACGTGGGTTTAATTTGTTTGGTTTTCAGGCAGTCCATGGTATTTGTAAAAGCCTTCTCCAATACCGCATTTCCAAAGAATCGATGTTCTTTCTATCCTGTCTTTTCACTGTCCAGCTTTCAGATCCATACACTGTCACTAGGAATACCGTAGAGTTTAATCAATTGTGTTTTTGTGGCAACTGGTACATCAGCACAGCACATTTCATGTCTTTTCTAGGCTCTTCATAGTAACTCTTCCTATCGTTAATCTTTGGCGTTTTGCTTGGCTACTAGTTCCTTTATTATTGATTATCGATCCCAAGAGAGAAAAATTATCAACTAATTCAAACTTCTCTTCGTCTAGGACTAAAGTGTTAAAACTTTCAATTGCCATGATCTCTGTTTTCTTGACAATGAAATATAGGCCCATCTTTTTGCTCTGTTCCTTAATTTTTAATATTAAGCCCTTCAAGTCTTCTTCACTTTCTGCTAGTAGGGTTATATCATCAGCATAACGAAGCTTGTTTGTATTCCTCCCTCCAATCTTTACTTCCCGTTTGTCTTCGTTGAGTCGACTTCTCTCATTAGGTATTCTGTGTAAAGGATGAGTAGATAAGGCAATAAGATACATCCTTGACATACAACCTTGCTAATGGAAACCCAAACTGTTTCTCCCTATTCTGTTCTTATTGTAACCACCTGTTTGTCATACAGAGAAGCAGCGTGGCTCAGAGGAAAGAGGACGGGCTTTGGAGTCAGAGGTCATGGGTTTAAATCCCGGCTCTGCCAACTATCAGCTGTTTGACTTTGGGCAAGTCACTTAAGTTCTCTGTTCCTCGGTTACCTCATCTGTAAAATGGGGATTAAGACTGTGAGCCCCCCACGGGACAGCCTGATCACCTTGTAGCCTTCCCAGTGCTTAGAACAGTGCTTTGCACACAGTAAGCACTTAATAAATGTTAATATTATTATTATTATTATTATTATTATACAGGTTCCATATTAATGCAACTAATCAATCAATCAATCAATCAATCGTATTTATTGAGCGCTTACTATGTGCAGAGCACTGTACTAAGCGCTTGGGAAGTACAAATTGGCATCACATAGAGACAGTCCCTACCCAACAGTGGGCTCACAGTATAAAAGGGGGAGACAGAGAACAGAACCAAACATACCAACAAAATAAAATAAATAGGATGGAAATGTACAAGTAAAATAAATAAATAAATAAATAAATAAATAAATAAATAAATAGAGTAATAAATATGTACAACCATATATACATATATACAGGTGCTGTGGGGAAGGGAAGGAGGTAAGACGGGGGGATGGAGAGGGGGACGAGGGGGAGAGGAAAGAAGGGGCTCAGTCTGGGAAGGCCTCCTGGAGGAGGTGAGCTCTCAGCAGGGCCTTGAAGGGAGGAAGAGAGCTAGCTTGGCGGATGGGCAGAGGGAGGGCATTCCAGGCCCGGGGGATGACGTGGGCCGGGGGTCAATGGCGGGACAGGCGAGAGCGAGGTACAGTGAGGAGATTAGTGGTGGAGGAGCGGAGGGTGCGGGCTGGGCAGTAGAAGGAGAGAAGGGAGGTGAGGTAGGAGGGGGCGAGGTGATGGAGAGCCTTGAAGCCCAGGGTGAGGAGTTTCTGCTTGATGCGCAGATTGATCGGTAGCCATTGGAGGTTTTTGAGGAGGGGAGTAATATGTCCAGAGGTCTGGTATGCCCATTTCCCTTAATGTGCTCCAGAATTTCTTGTGATCCACACAATCAAAGGCCTTACTATACTCAATAAAG
Organism: Tachyglossus aculeatus; assembly: GCF_015852505.1. Taxonomy (NCBI): domain Eukaryota; kingdom Metazoa; phylum Chordata; class Mammalia; order Monotremata; family Tachyglossidae; genus Tachyglossus; species Tachyglossus aculeatus. The sequence goes on along the minus strand of NW_024045100.1, from coordinate 2,616,916 downwards.
CACATGCTGACGTCCCTTTGCTATTCTCTTGTCCTTTCAATTATCAAAAGGACATAAGCAATAATTTCTCCTGTCCCTCGTCCTTTCTGGAATCCTGCCTGAGCAACGGGCAATTCATACTCCATGTAGGCTTTCACTGGACGCTGTATAGCTTTTAGCGGTACCTTTCTGGCATGTGAGATCAAGGAAATTGTAGATAATTGTTGCTTTTAGTTATATCTCTTTGCTTCAGTATTGGAGCATAAATTAATCTTTATTTTGACAAAGTCAATCCGAGGACGACACATTCCCTTAATTTCCTTAATCTTCTGAAATAGTGCTCTTGTCTGCCCATTTTGTCACTGACTTCCATTTCTTTCCATATGCTGTTATAATATTCCTGTTTGTCCTTCGTGGTAGAACGCTGGATTTCTCAGTTCAGTTCATTAACCAGGTTATTTTGTTCTCTGATGTTTTGCTTACTTCCCTTTCTTGGCTACTTTCCGAGTTATGTTTGACATCCATTTTGGCATTTTCTTCTTTCTATCCTTTTATAATATTGTGTCACTTTCTTCCTTGATGGCATTTTTAATCTCCATCCACATTTCCTCTGGTTCCTTGTCTGTGAGATTAAGCACATCAAATACGTATTTTACATGATTCTGTTGCCGAATTGTACTTTCCAAGCAGTTAGTACAGTGCTCTGCACACAGTAAGCTATCAATAAATACGATTGAATGAATGAATGATCCTTAAATACAGGGGGAATATTCGTCAGTTCAGATTTGGACACCTATAAAGCATGATTGATCTTCCAAAGTTTTACCGTGAGTTTACACATTGACAGCCCGTGATCTGTTCCACAGTCAGCCCCAGGTCATGTTTTTGATGCCAAAATAGAACTTCTCCATCTCTCTCTACAAATAATATAGTCTATTTGATTTCTATATAGTCCATCTGGTGAAGTCCATGTCCACAGTCGTCGTTTTGGTTGGAAAACGAAGGTGTTGGCAATACAAAAGTCATTTGATTCATTTTAATCATAAGTCGGTCCCCGGCTTGATTCTTATTTCCAAGACCATAGTTTCCAACAACTTTCACTTCCATTCCATTACCAACTTTTGCATTCCAATCCCCAGTGATAGTCAACACATCTTGCTTGCAGCTTTTATCAAACTCTCTCTGTACTTCACTGTAAAACCTCTCTATTTCTTCTTGCCCTGAACTTGTTGTTGGGGCATACACCTGAAGTATGGTCCTACTGAATGGTTTTCCTCTGAACCTATTAGATATAAATCGGTCATTGACAGGTTTATATCCAATAAGTGTCTTAGTAATTTTCTTTGTTTCAATTATTGCTATGACATTTGTATTTTCAGCATGGGCAGCGTAATATATGATGTGCTCATTCGATTGGAAATGCCCAATACCAGTCCATTTCAGTTTGCTTATTCCTAAGATGTCATTCTTCAATCAGTCCATTTCATTCTTGATTATTTCCAACTTACCCTGGTTCATACTTCATACATTCCATGATGCAATAATAAGAGTATCTTTACAGCTTCAGATACTCATTTCTCGTGTGGCAACATCAACGACCGGGTGTTCCAAAGGCTTTATTCTGTACACGTCATAAACACCCATGATACTCTGAGACGTCATCTGCTCTTCCCCAGCAGCTCATTGAGCTCACCTCGTCCAGGAGATCTTCCCTGACAGAGCCCTTACTTTTCCTCTCCTCCTCCTCTCCTCCCTATCACACCCCACCTCCCTCTGCTCTACCACCTACAACTCCCCACAGCACTTGTGTATATTTCTACATATTTATTACTCTATTCATTTTATTAATGTGTATATAATTATAATTCTATTTATTCTGATGGTATTGACACCTGTATACTTGTTTTGTTTTCTTGTCTGTCGCCCCCTTCTTGACTGTGAGCCCGTGGTTGTGCAGGAACCGCCTCTATATGTTGCCGATTTGTACTTCCCAAGCGCTTAGTACAGTGCTCTGCATACAGTAAGCGTTCAATAAATACGATTGAATGAATGAATTAATGAATGAGTGCCTACCAACCTGAGGGGCTCATCTTCCAGCACTATATAATAATAAAAATGATGTCATTTATTAGGCACTTACTATGTACAAAGCACTGTTCTAAGAGCTGGGGAGGTAACAAGGTGATCAGGTTGTCCCACGGGGGCTCACAGTCTTAAACCCCATTTTACAGACGAGGTAACTGAGGCACAGAGAAGTTACGTGACTTGCCCAAAGTCACACAGCTGACAATTGGTGGAGCTGGGATTTGAACCCAAGACCTCTGACTCCAAAGCCCGGGCTCTTTCCACTGATCCACGCTGTTTCTCTGCTTCTCCGATATCTGTAATCATTCTGTTATATATATCCATAGAGTTTTCTTGGTAAAAATACAGAAGTGGTTTACTATTGCCTCCCTCCACTCGGTGAAAACTCGAGTTTCTGGCGTTGTCCTTGATCAACATTTTGATCATTTGATCACCAGCCTTTGACTATTTCCTATAGCACTGTTTCCCAGCACAGGTGAATCAACTTTGTCTGATGCTTCCGTTAAGACCCTTCCATTATGTGTAACCCAGAGAGGGTATCACTCAATGGCACAGCTTTAAGCTTCATTGGCATATGAACAACAACAACTCTCTCCTCGACCCCCTCCAGTCTGGCTTCCGTCCCCTTCATTCCACGGAAACTGCCCTCTCAAAGGTCACCAATGACCTCCTGCTTGCCAAATCCAACGGCTCATATTCTGTCCTAATCCTCCTCGACCTCTCAGCTGCCTTTGACACTGTGGACCACCCCCTTCTCCTCAACACGCTATCTGACCTTGGCTTCACAGACTCCGTCCTCTCCTGGTTCTCCTCTTATCTCTCCGGTCGTTCTTTCTCAGTCTCTTTTGCAGGCTCCTCCTCCCCCTCCCATCCTCTTACTGCGGGGGTTCTCCAAGGTTCAGTGCTTGGTCCCCTTCTGTTCTCAATCTACATGCACTCCCTTGGTGACCTCATTCGCTCCCACGGCTTCAACTATCATCTCTACGCTGACGACACCCAGATCTACATCTCTGCCCCTGCTCTCTCCCCCTCTCTCCAGGCTCGCATCTCCTCCTGCCTTCAGGACTTCTCCATCTGGATGTCCACCCGCCACCTAAAGCTCAACATGTCGAAGACTGAGCTCCTTGTCTTCCCTCCCAAACCTTGTCCTCTCCCTGACTTTCCCATCTCTGTTGACGGCACTACCATCCTTCCCGTCTCACAAGCCCGCAACCTTGGTGTCATCCTCGACTCCGCTCTCTCGTTCACCCCTCACATCCAAGCCGTCACCAAAACCTGCCGGTCTCAGCTCCGCAACATTGCCAAGATCCGCCCTTTCCTCTCCATCCAAACTGCTACCCTGCTCATTCAAGCTCTCATCCTATCCCGTCTGGACTACTGCACCAGCCTTCTCTCTGATCTCCCATCCTCGTGTCTCTCTCCACTTCAATCCATACTTCATGCTGCTGCCCGGATTATCTTTGTCCAGAAACGCTCTGGGCATATTACTCCCCTCCTCAAAAATCTCCAGTGGCTACCAATCAATCTGCGCATCAGGCAGAAACTCCTCACCCTGGGCTTCAAGGCTCTCCATCACCTCGCCCCCTCCTACCTCACCTCCCTTCTCTCCTTCTACTGCCCAGCCCGCAACCTCCGCTCCTCCACTGCTAATCTCCTCACTGTACCTCGTTCTTGCCTGTCCCGCCATCGACCCCCGGCCCACGTCATCCCCCGGGCCTGGAATGACCTCCCTCTCCCCCTCCGCCAAGCTAGCTCTCTTCCTCCCTTCAAGGCCCTGCTGAGAGCTCACCTCCTCCAGGAGGCCTTCCCAGACTGAGCCTCTTCCTTCCTCTCCCCCTCGTCCCCCTCTCCATCCCCCCATCTTACCTCCCTCCCTTCCCCACAGCACCTGTATATATGTATATATGGTTGTACATATTTATTACTCTATTTATTTATTTATTTATTTATTTTACTTGTACATTTCTATCCTATTTATTTTATTTTGTTGGTATGTTTGGTTCTGTTCTCTGTCTCCCCCTTTTAGACTGTGAGCCCACTGTTGGGTAGGGACTGTCTCTATGTGTTGCCAATTTGTACTTCCCAAGCGCTTAGTACAGTGCTCTGCACATAGTAAGCGCTCAATAAATACGATTGATTGATTGATATGCAAACTCTTCTGCCACAGTAAGGCATTGATTCATAAGAGAGCTTCTTGCCATATCCAACAGCATAACCTATTTGTTCTCTACCTCTCATCTGCCTTAAACACTGTTGACAACCTCCTTCTCCTCGAAACATTATCCAACCTCGGCTTCATTGACACTGTCCTCTCCTGATTCTTCTCTTTTCTCTCTAGCTGCTCATTCTCAGGCTCATTCGTTCTCAGGTTCCTCCTTTGCCTCCCACCCCCAAACTGTGGGTGTCCCTCAAGCTTCAGTTTTGGGTCCCCTTCTATTCTCTATCTTCACTCACTCCCTTGGAGAACTCATTCGCACCCATGACTTCAACTACCACCTCTAAGATTCCCAAATCTACATCTCCCGTCGTGATCTCTCTCCCTTTCTGCAGTCTCCCATTTCCTCTTGGCTTCAAGACATCACTATTTGATATCCTCCTGTCACCTCAAGCTGAACACGTTCAAAACAGAGCTCCTTATCTTCCCACCCAAACCCTGTCCTCCCCCTGACTGTCCCATCACTGTAGACAGTATCACCATCCTTCCTGTCCCTCATTATCCTTTATTCCTCTCTCGTATTCCACCCCAATTTTCAATCCATCATTAAATCATGTCAGTCCTATCTTCACAACATCAGTAAAATCTGCCATGTCCTCTCCATCTAAACGTCTACTACATTAATCCAATCACTCATCCAAAAAACCTGGATTACTGTATCAGCCTCCTTGCTGACCTCTCTTCCTTCTGTATCTCCCCACTCCTCTCCATATATCACTATGTTGCCCGGATCATTTTTATACAAAGACCTTCAGGTCATATTTCCCCAATCCTCAAGAAACTCCAGTGGTTGCCCATTCACCTCCACATCGATCAAAAAGTCCTCACCACTGGCTTTAAAACACTCAATCACCTTGTCCCCACTTACCCTACTCTCCCACTACAACTCAGCCCCAACACCTAGCTCCTCTAATGTTAACCTTTTCATTATATCTCGATCTCATCTATCTTGCCACCAACCCCTTGCCCATGTCCTCCCTCTGGCCTGGAATTCCCTCTCTCCCTCAGATCCAACAATTACTCTCTCCCCTTCAAAGCATTGTTGAAGGCACATCTCCTCTAAGAGGTCTTCCCTGACTAAGCCCTCCTTTCTTCTTCTCCTATCCCCTTGTACATTGCCCTGACTTGCTCCCTTTATTCATCCCTCCTCCCAGCCGCAGAGCATCTATTTACATATCTATAATATATTTATTCCTATTAGTGCCTCTCTCCCACTCTAGACCGTAAGATTGTTGTGTGCAAGGAAAATGTGGATTAATGGTTAAATTGCATTCCCCATGCACCTAGTACGGTGCTTTACACAGGGTAAGTGCTCAATAAATACTACTGACTAACGAAGTGGGGGAAAGAGAGCTGAGGGGTGGAGAGCAGAGAGCTGAGGGGTAGTGCTGCAGAGAGCATAGACCTGAGGGGCACATTTATTTATTTATTTATTTATTTATTTATGGCTTCCGGTGTGCAGAGCACTGTACTAAGTGCTTGGGATAGTACAATGTAACAATAAAAAGACACATTCCCTGCCCACAACAAGCTTACAGTCTAGAAGGAGAGACAGACATTAGTAGAAATAAATAAATTACAGATACAGACATAAGTGCTGAGGGGCTAGGGGGGAATGAATTAAGGGAGCAAGTCAGGGTGAAGCAGAAGGGAGTGGGAGAAGAGGAAAGGAGGGCTTAGTCAGGGAAGGCCTCTTCGAGGAGATAGAATGACCTACATCCATACCACACTGTAAGAACCATGTGATAACAAATTGCACCACTTCAGCTCCAGGAACCACCAAGATGAGCATGGAAACTGGTTCATCACCTTCACTCAATCTCCTGAGCTGGACACCCTAGAGCCAATCAGAAGCAGGCATGGGGTCCGCGGGAGCAGGCAGAAAAGGATGCTAAATTCAGCAACCAAGTCATTCCAGAATGGACAAGGAACCCCACAAATTCATTCATTCATTCATTCATTCATTCATTCAATTGCATTTACTGAGCGCTTACTGTGTGCAGAGCACTGTAAGAAGCGCTTGGGAAGTACAAGCTGGCAACATATAGAGACGGTCCCTACCCAACAGTGGGCTCACAGTCTAGAAGGGGTACAAATATAATAATAGTAATAATAATAATAGTAATATTAATAATAATGGCATTGATTAAGTGCTTACTATGTGCAGGTTACAAGGTGATCAGGTTGTCCCACGTGGGGCTCACAGTCTTAATTCCGATTTTACAGAAGAAGGAACTGAAGCACAGAGAAGTTAAGTGACTTGCTCAAAGTCACACAGCTGACAAGTGGCAGAGTCAGGATTTGAACCCATGAACTCTGACTCCAAAGCCCGTGCTCGTTCCACTGAGCCACACTGCTCATCTGTCATCTGATATATCTGATCTGCCTCTGAACAAGACTGCCTCTCCAAAAGACCTGCACAAACAGAAACAAATCAGCATTCGCCCTAGAGGAACGGTATCCAACATCCGGCCACCCACCCACTGTCCTGCCTGTCAATGTGTTGTCACACCTGAAGAGGCAGGGGCCCGGATGTCCCACTGTCCACCTTTTCAGGTGGAACCGAGGGCCTTGGGGCCCTTCCGATGCTCCACGTTGCTTCGAGTTTGGCTGGGGCCCAGGGCCACCCTACTTTCTGGCCTAATCCTTGGGCAGTGGTAAGGGACTGGAAAAGGGACACGCTGTCTTCCTCGAAGGATTCTTAGCTAGTATTCTGTGGTCTGTTCCATCCTCCCTCACTCCTCAAGATCCCAGGGGCTTGGCTCCTGCCACCTCCTCACTGATCCCTTCTAGAAAAGGAATCCATGAAAACTCAGTCTGACAAGGCCGGATTTATTTATTGATTATTTGTAAAACAATTACTAGGTGTCAGGCACTGTACTAAGCAGTGGAAGAAATACAAGTTAATTAAGATGGACATAGCCCATGTCCCACCTGGGTCTCACAATGTTAATTTCAATTTTACAGATGTGGGAACTGGGGCCCAGAGAAGTGAAATCATTTGGTCAAGGTCACTCAGTAGACAAATGGGAGAGCTGGTATCAGAACCCACATCCTCTGTCTCCCGGGCCCATGCTTTAAACATGAGGCCATGATGCTTCCCAAGGGAGAGATGGAGGCAAGGGATAAGCCTCTCTAATGTGGAAGAAAGCACCATGCCAAACCACTCAGGGGTGGGGTCCCTTGCCATTATCTAGAAGGGTGATCCCTCCTCCTCTCCCAAAGAAACGCTGCCCAGTTCCCTCATTCATTCATTCAATCGTATTTATTGAGCACTTACTGTGTGCAGAGCACTGTACTAAGCACTTGAAAGATACAATTCTGCAACAGATAGAGACAATCCCTACCCAACAGTGGGATCACAGTCAAGAATGGGGAGACAGACAAGAAAACAAAACAAGTAGACAGGCATCAATACCATCAAATTAGATAAATAGAATCTATTCTATTCTATTCTCGGAAGCCCCTGCTCCCCATGTCTCCCCACATAGAGAAGGGAGGGAAAGAACGCTTTCCTTCCTCTCCTGTTGCCATTTGGGCCCAAAATTCTAACCTCCATCCCTCCTTAAAACCCCACCCTCTCTTTTACCTCCCTGCCATGGACCAAGTGTCAGAACCCCAAAGTCCAGTGGATCTTAGAGATCCTAACAGTGATTTAGAGATCTGAGATACAAGCAGCCGAGAGGCAGAGAGCAGAAAGCTGGGGTGCAAAGAGCAGAGAACTGGTGGACAAAAAGCAGAAATTTGGGGTAAGAGAAAAGAGCTGGGTGTGAGCAGAGATCAGAGAGCCTAGAGTGGGCAGGGAGCTTGAGGAAGAGAGGAGAGAGCCCGAGGGCAGAGGGCAGGGGGCAGACTGCTTGGGGGCATGGGGCAGAAAGGTTGGTGAGACAGAGAGCAGAGTGCTGGGGGAGGCAAAGAATGCAGCGGCGGCAGAGAGTAGAAAGGTGGTGGAGCAGAGATCAGAGAGCTGGTGGGCAGAGACCTGAGGTATGGGGCCAGAGAGCTGGAGGGGAATAGGGTAGGGAGCTGGGGGGTAGAGAGCTGGTGGGGCAGTGAGCTTGAGGGCTGGGAGTGGCGGGGGGGGGTTAGAGATCTTAGTGACAGAGATCTGAGGAGTAGAGTGCTAGGGATCCAGAGAGCTGAGTGTCAGAGAGTTTGGGGGCAGAGATCAGAGAGCTGGGTGCAGGGGGGGCAGAGCAGACATTTGGGGGAGCAAAGAGCTGGGGCAAGGGGCAGAAAGCCAAGAGCTGGATAAGGCAGGGGGCAGAGAGCTAAAAGTCAGAGAGCAGGGGGGAAAGAGCTGACAGGCAGAGAACTCGGGGGAGAGAGAGCTGTGTGGGACAGAGAGCTGGGGGTGGGGAATAGAAAGTTCAGGGGAAAGAGAGATGGGGGACAAAGAGTCTGGGAATAGGGAGCAGGGAGTGGGGTGAAAGCACAGAGGTGGGGGAGGGGGAAAAAAGCAGAACACTGGGGCCAAGAGCAGTAAGCACGGGGGCAGAGAGCCAGTTGGACAGGGAGCTGGGGTAGGAAATTGAGCTGATTTGCTGAGAGCTTGGGGGAGCAGGGAGTGAGGGACAAAGAGCAGAGAGATAGGGGTAAGACAGCAGATAGCTGAAGAACAGACTACAGAGAACTGGGGGACGCAGAGCAGAGAGCTTGGGGATGGACAGCTGAGAACTGGGGGTCAGGGCAGAGAGCTTATGGAAGATAGCAGAGGTCTAGGGGGCAGAGAGCCTGTGGTAGAGAGACCTACGAGGCAGGAGTCTGTGAGGCAGGGCTAGGGAGCAGAGAGCAGACGGGCAAAGAGAAGGCAAGAAGAGAGCAGATTGGAAGAAAGCCAAGAGCTCGGGGGCAGAGAATTGAGGGGCAGAGAGCTGAGGGACAGAGGATTGAGGGAAAGAGAGCTGAAGGGCAGAGAGCCTAGAGCTGAGGGACAGAAAGATAGTGGCAGGAAGCAAAGAGTTGTGGGACAGAGAACGGGGGGGGAGCGGTCTTAAGCAGGGGGAGCAGAAAGTGGGAGGGCAGAAACTGTTGGGCCAGAAAGTTCGGGGGGGAGGGGGCTAAAACTGGGGACTGGGAGCTGAGGGGCAAGGAGATGAGTAGTAGAAAGCTAGGGATCCAAAGATCAGCGGGGCAGAGAGTGGGGGGCAGAGAGGAGGAGGCAGACAACAGGGGGAACAGAAAGGGGCACAATGATTAGGGGGACAGAGGTCTGGAGGGAAGACAGCTGAGGGGCAGACAGTGGCGTAGCAGATAGCAGAGGGACAGAGAGTCGAGGAGTAGAGGGAAAAGGGGCCGAGAGGCAGAAAGTTTGGTGGATAGACAGTCAGGGAGATAGAAAGTTGGAGGGATAGAAAGCTGGGCAAACAGAAAGCTGTGTGTCAGAGAGCAGAGAGCTGGGAGCAGAAAGCAGAGAGCTGGGGGTCAAGAGATGAGAGAGCTGGGGGGCAGAGAGCTGGGGGACGAAAGGCAGAGAATTGGGGATAGGGCAAAGAGCTGGGAGATTGCACACATTGCTGGGGGCAGAGAGCTAGTGGCAGAGAGTTGGGTTTAGAGAGCGGGTGGCAGAGAGTGGGTGGAAGAGAGCAGGCATCTGATGGGTAGAGAGCCCGGGTGCAAAGATCAGGGAGGGCAAAGGGAGCAGGGAGGCAGAGAAACAGGGCAGGGAGTCTAGGGGCAGAAGGAAATAGGGCAGTGAGCAGAAGGCCAGAGAAGAAAAGGGAAGAGAACAAAAAGCAGAAACAAAAGGGCAGAGAAATGAGGACCAGTGAAATGAAGCGATTGCAGGTGAGAGTTGAAAGGCAGAGGGGTAGAGGGAAGAGAGTTGAGTGGCAGGGAGCTGAAGTGAAGACACAGAGAGCTGAGGGTCAGAGGGAATAGAGTTGAGGGACAGAAAACTGAGGGGTGGAGCACAGGGAGGTGAGCTGAGGGGCAGAAAGCAGGGGGACAGAGATTCAGAGAGCAGGTGGATAGAGAGCAGGGAGTCAGAGAACAAGGGCCAGAGATCAGAGGGGAAGAGATTCAAGGGGAAAAATTTGAGGGGCAGAGAATAGAAAGATACAGACCTTAAGGGCAAGAGATCTGAGGGCTGAGGGGCTGAGAGTCAAGAGCTGGGGGGGGGGCGGGCGGGAGGAAGGGCGGGGCCGGAGGGATAGGAAGCAGAGACTAAAGGGGCATGGAGCAGAGAACTGAGAGGCAGGGCAGGGAAGCAGGGGACAGAGAGAATGGGGTCAGGGAACCGAGGGGCAAGGACCAAGGGGAGCTGATAGCCGGTGGCAGAAAGCTGAGAGGTGCAAATCTGGGGATCCAGAGCTCGGGACAGAAAGCATAGAACCGGGGGGCAGAGAGCTGGGTTTTAGAGTCTAGGGGGGCAGAAACTCTGGGGACAGAGACAAAGGGGGAAGAGACCAGGAGGGAAAATACCAGCGGGTAGAGAGGAGTGGGGCAGAATGCAGAATGGAGTGCAGATGGGCATAGGGGCAGGGAGGCGAGAGCAAAGGGGCAGGGAGCCAAGAGCAGAGAGGAAGAGAGCTGATCGCAGGGTGGAAGTGGAAGGAAGGTAGAGAGCAGAGGTGAATGGAGCATTCATTCATTCATTCAAGCATATTTATTGAGCACTTACTGTGTGTAGAGCACTGTTATAAGCATTCAGAAAGTACAATTCATCTACAGAGAAAATCCGTACCCAACAACAGGGTCACAGTCTAGAAGGGGGGAGATAGACAGCTGAAAACAAAGGGGAAGAGAAAGGAGAGCTCAAGGGTAGGGGAAGGAGAGCTGAGGGTCAGCAGGGCAGAGGGGCAGAGGAGTAGAGGGTTCAGAAGCAAAGGAGCGGAAAGCAGCTGGGTAGAAAGCACGGGCATTCATTCATTCATTCAGTAGTATTTATTGAGCACTTACTGTGTGTAGAGCACTGTACTAAGAGCTTGGACAGTACAACATCATCAACAACCCGTACCCAACAATAGGCTCACTGTCAAGACAAGACAGCAGAAAGCAGAGGGGAAGAGAAAGGAGAGACGAAGTGTAGGGGGAAGAGTGCTGAGGGGCAGAGGGTCTGAGAAGCGAAGGAGCAGAAAGTAGAGGGGTAGAAAGTAGCACTGTACTAAGCACTCGGAAAGTACAATTCATCTACAGAGAAAATCCGTACCCAACAACAGGCTCACTGTCTAGAATGGGGGGAGATACTTTCATTCATTCAATCGTATTTATTGAGTGCTTACTGTGTGCAGAGCACTGTACTAAGCGCTTGGGAAGTACAAGTTGGCAACATAGAGAGACGGTCCCTACCCAACAGTGGGCTCACAGTCTAGAAGGGGGAGACAGAGAACAAAACAAAACATATTAACTAAATAAAATAAATACAATAAATATGTACAAATAAAATAAAGAGTAATAAATCCATACAAACATATATACATATATACGGGTGCTGTGGGGAGGGGAAGGAGGTAAGTTGAGGGGGATGGGGAGGTGGAGGAGGGGGAGAGGAAGGAGGGGGTTGTAGTCCCAGTAGTCTGGGGGACAACTGCTCACACACTAGGCTATGGGACCCAAGGGCCCGGGCTTGGGAGTCAGAGGACGTGGGTTCTGATCCCGGCTCTGCCACTTGTCTGCTTGTGTGTCTTTGGGCAAGCCACTTCACTTCTCTGGGCCTCAGTTACCTCATCTGGAAAATGGGGCTGAAGACTGGGAGACCCATGTGGGATAACCTATTTTGTATCTACCCCAGCGGTTAGAACAGTGAGCCCTTCTTTTAGACTGTGAGCCCACTGTTGGGTAGGGACTGTCCCTCTATGTTGCCAATTTGGACTTCCCAAGTGCTTAGTACCGTGCTCTGCACACAGTAAGCGCTCAATAAATGCGATTGAATGAATGAACAGTGCTTGGCACATTGTAAGTGCTTAACAAATGCCATCATTATCATTATTAGTTCTGGCCTCCCCGGGGTCATGGGGCGGGGAGGAGGGCATTTGTACATATTTATTCTATTTATTTTACTTCGTTAATATGTTTTGTTTTGTTGTCTGCCTCCCCCTTCTAGCCTGTGAGCCCGTTGTTGGGTAGGGACCGTCTCTATATGTTGCCAACTTGTATCATCATCATCATCATCAATCGTATTTATTGAGCGCTTACTATGTGCAGAGCACTGTACTAAGCACTTGGGAAGTACAAATTGACAACATATAGAGACAGTCCCTACCCAACAGTGGGCTCACAGTCTAAAAGGGGGAGACAGAGAACAAAACCAAACATACTAACAAAATAAAATAAATAGAATAGATATGTACAAGTAAAATAAATAAATAAATAAATAAATAGAGTAATAAATATGTACAAACATATATACATATATACAGGTGCTGTGGGGAAGGGAAGGAGGTAAGATGGGGGGGATGGAGAGGGGGACGAGGGGGAGAGGAAGGAAGGGGCTCAGTCTGGGAAGGCCTCCTGGAGGAGGGGGAAGGCCTCCTGGAGGAGGGGAATTATTGAGCGCTTACTATGTGCAGAGCTCTGAACAAAGCGTGTGGGAGAATACAATACAACAGAGTTGGCAGACATGTTCCCTGCCCACCACAAGTTTAGTGTGTGGAAGGTAATCATTTTTCTAGCCCCTGCAGCATGGTCTAGTAGAGTCAGAAGGACCTGGATTCTAATTCTGGCTCTACCTCTTGTCTGCTCTGTGACCTTGGGCAAATCACTCAACTTCTCTATCCCTCAGTTACCTCGCATGCAAAGTGGGGACTAGGACTGTGAGCCTCTTGTGGGGCAGGGACTATGTCCAACCTAATTAGTTTCTACCTCCCCCAGTGCTTAGTACCGTGCCTGGCACATAGTAAGCGTTTAACAAATCCCATAAAACCAACAAAATTGATTCAATGAATTCATTCTCTTAATTGTTTCCACCACATAATTCCTCCACCACCATCACCAGTTTTGGAGGAGGAAAGGAAAGATTATATTTGTAAGTAGTGATAGCACGTCAACATGTTTGTTATTTGCAGGGCTGTTTCAACTTTTGCCTCTGTCACTGCATCCTCATGGTGAGGAGAAAGAACAACGCGACCACCATTCTGAGTGGAAATATGACAGAATAAATAGATAATAATGATGGCATTTGTGAAGCGCTTACTATGTGCAAAGCACTGTTCTAAGCACTGGGGGGATACAGTGGGATCAAGTTGTCCCACGTGGGGCTCACAGTCTTAATCCCCATTTTACAGATGAGGTAACTGAGGCTCAGAGAAGCCAAGTGACTTGCCCAAGGTCACACAGCAGACATGTGGCGGAGCTGGGATTTGAACCCATGACCTCTGACTCCAAAGCCCGTGCTCTTTCCACTGAGCCACGCTGCTTCTCTAGATGCATTATACGGCACAAAACAATATGAAATAGGACATACACAAATGCTTGTCTTTTCTTATGCTGTCAAGTTGCTTCTGACCCATAGCGACTCCATGGACACATCTCTCCTGAAACGCCCCGCTCTCCATCTGCAGTCATTCTGGTAGTGTATCCATAGAGTTTTTGTGTGCCAGGTACTTCCCAAGCGTTTAGTCCAGTACCCTGCACATAGTAAGCGCTCAGTAAGTACGAGTGAATGAATGAATGAATAGTAAGCACTTAACAAATGCCATAATTATTATTATTATTGACATCAGTCTACTTGTTTTGTTGTTGTTGTCCGTCTCCCCCTTCTAGCCTGTGAGCCCGCTGTTGGGTAGGGACCGTCTCTAGATGTTGCCAACTTGTACTTCCCAAGCGCTTAGTACAGTGCTCTGCACACAGTAAGTGCTCAATAAATACGATTGAATGAATGAATGAAATGACATGGGAATCGTTTCCCCCTTCCCTGGCCCCAGTTATTGGCCCATTGCTTTCCCCTGTTGTTTAACCATGAAGTGAGAGGGTGAGGCTGAGGAACTTGGAGTGGCTTGAACCCAGTTGATTCTTTCATTCATTCAGTCATATTTGTTGAGCATTTACTGTTTGTGGAGCACTGTACTAAGCACTTGGGAGAGTACAATACAACAATATAAAATATACACATTCCCTGCCCATAACGAGCTGCTTGGGGTTGGCTCCATCCGCTACCCACTGGTCACGCCCAGTTTACCCAGGGGCCTACAGAAAATGCCAAGTTCGTAGGCTGGGAATCAGTGCGCACAATTCCTTTCTAAAAAGCCAATGGTCTCGGGAAAGGTTTTGGAACTGGGGGCTTTGCCACTGCCCACTCCCTCGGGGAAGTCCAACAGAGAGAATGGGCAGTTGAGAATTTGCCCCGATGAGATTTCTGAATAATAATAATAATAACGGCATTTCTATGTGCAAAACACTGTTCTAAGCGCTGTGGAGGTTACAAGGTGATCAGGTTGTCCCCCGGGGGGCTCACAGTCTTTATCCCCATTTTCCAGATGAGGTCACTGAGGCCCAGAGAAGTGATGTGACTTGCCCAAAGTCATACAGCTGACAGCTGGCGGGGCCGGGATTTGAATCCATGACCTCTGACTCCAAAGCCCGGGCTCTTTCCACTGAGCCACGCTGCTTCTCTGTGTCAAGTTCCCCTTCCTGGGTGGGTCGCTTGCCTTCTAACGGGCCTCTAGCTAACCCGGTTCCACCCGAGTTACCTCTGACGTACCTCTTCTTCTTTTGACACAGTTCCGAGTGCTGTTTGCCAACCTGGTGGCCTTATTTTGGTACGCCTACCTCTCCTCGCTCCGGAAGTGAGGAGGCCACGGTAAGCGCTCAATAAATACGATTGATTGATTGATTGATCCGTCGGTGCCCTCCCACTGGGCTCCCATCTCGGGATCGCCCCAGGGAGGCTGAGAGCAGACTGCGGCTCCCCGGAAAAAACAGACACCTGGCCAGTGGAATCGATCCCTTCGGGAATCTCCCTGAATCTGATCCAACTCATTGAACTTCACCGATTGATAGATGGGAAACGGTAGACTGTGAATGATCTGTACTGTGATGACCTTGCTGTCGGCTTTTGAACGCTGCTCTCGCTAAACTTCCATTTTTCAAAAATGGGACTCAATCAGAATGGTAATAAACTACAGTGCAGCCTCTTCAAAGGCAAGTTTTATTTCTCTGTTGGAAAATAGCCGTCACCTTAGGGCTGTCCAGATAATAATAATAGTAATAATGATGGCATTTATTAAGCGCTTACTATGTGCAAGGCACTGTTCTAAGAGCTGGGGAAGTTACAAGGTGATCAGATTGTCCTATGGGGGGCTCACAGTCTTCATACCCGTTTTACAGAGAGGGAACTGAGGCCCAGAGAAGTGAAGTGACTTCATTCATTCATTCAATAAATAGTATTTATTGAGTGCTTACTGTGTTCAGAACACTGTACTAAGCGCTTGGGAAGTCCAAGTTGGCAACATGTAGAAACGGTCCCTACCCAACAGTGGGCTCACAGTCTAGAAGGGGGAGACAGAGAGCAAAACAAAACATATTAACAAAATAAAATAAATAGAATAAATATGTACAAATAAAATAGAGTAATACGTACACACACACATATATATACATATATACAGGTGCTGTGGGGAGGGGAAGGAAGTAAGGCAGGAAGGAAGGGGAGAGGAAGGAAAGTTACACAGATGACAACTGGTGGAGTGGGATTTGAACCCACGACCTCTGACTCCAAAGCCCGGGCTCTTTCCACTGAGCCATGCTGCTTTTCTCAAAGGACCACCTTCTCAAATCCCAGCCACAACAAGAAATCGAGTTGCGGGTCGAGATACCAAGCAGTCCCCTTCCCATCAACGAGAGGAGACTCGGGGACCCACTTTATTTAAGTCAGTTCCAGTTGTTACCGGGTCTGTGACTCGCCCACGCCTCTTCCGAGGCTGGAGGGGACAGAAGCCTTGTACATTCTTCCTAGCCCTGGCAGATTTATCGATTAGCCAATTAGGCCTAAGGTGGCAAATGTTAGGAGGCTCCAGACACCTGCACTGGATTTCAACATCTGGGGGACTACCTCTGGACAGACTTCTGAACTGCTACCACGTTAATTCATTCATTTAATCGTATTTACTGAGCGCTTACTGCGTGCAGAGCACTGTTCCAAGTGCTCGGGAAGTACAAGTCGGCAACATATAGAGACGGTCCCTACCCAAGGACGTGCTCACCGTCTAGAAGTCTACTCCAACCACTGATCCTAGTCCATCCTGACTGCTCTATCAGCCACCATGCTGATCTCCCTGCCTCCTGTCTCTCCCACTCCAGTCCCTACTTCACTCATTTTTCACTCCCTCAGCCCAGATCATTTTTTTACAAAAACCCTCGGTCCAGGTTTCTCCAGAACTTCCAGCGGTCACCCATCCACCTCCACATCAAACCGAAACACCTTACCAGTAGCTTTAAGCCCTCAGTCACCTTGCCCCCTCCTATCTAACCTCACTGATTCCCTAGTACAACTCACTCCGCTCCTCCAAAATCAACCTCCTCACCGGTCCGTGATGTCGTCTATCTTACCACCGGCTCCTCACCCGGGTCCTGCCTCGGATCTGGAACTCCCTTACAGTGTTCTGCACACAGTAAGTGTTCACTGACTATGATGGATTGGTTGCTTTTCAGATCTCCCCAATTTGTGTCTCTGGTGGCTAAAGACAACAGTGTATATGACTGGCCTTCAGCCAAGGTAGCAGAGAAGCAGCGTGGCTCAGTGGAAAGAGCCCGGGCTTGGGAGTCAGAGGTCATGAGTTCAAATCCCGGCTCCGCCTCTTGTCAGCTGTGTGACATTGTGCAAATCACTTCACTTCTCTGGGCCTCAGTTATTTCACCTGTAAAATGGGGATTAAGACTGTGAGCCCCCCCTCCCCCCGGGACAACCTGATCACCTTGTAACCTCCCCAGTACTTAGAACAGTACTTTGCACATAGTAGTGCTTAATAAATGCCATCATTATTATTATTATTCCCAAAGAATGAATGAATAACTGCATCTCCTCTACTTCAGGAATACGCTGTAATGCAGTAGCAAGGGTGGCACCCTTCCCTAGTCTCATTAGGTCATTTCATTCATTCATTAATTCATTCAATCGTATTTATTGAGCGCTTACTGTGTGCAGAGCACTGTACTAAGCGCTTGGGAAGTTCAAGTCGGCAACATCTAGAGATGGTCCCTACCCAACGGCGGGCTCACAGTCTAGAAGGGGGAGACAGACCACAAAACAAAACATATTAACAAAATAAAATAAATAGAATATGTACAAGTAAAATAAATAAATAGATTAATAATGGTACTTTCCAAGCGCTTAGTCCAGCGCTCAGCACCCAGTCGGCACTCAATAAACCCTACCGAATGAATGAATGAGAGGAAGTTACGTCCCCTTTAAGGGCGGTGGGTCCGCCCGACACCACTTCCGGCTTGGGAAGCCCCGCCCCCTCGGCTTCCGGCAGCGCATGAAGAAATTTGTCCCTGGACGCGCGCCGTCGGTGCTCCCGCCCGCACGGGAACTTCCGCCCTAGGAAGGCCCAGCTCTCGGCGTCCGGAAGCGCGTGAAGAAGTTTGTCCCTTGGCGCGCGCCGTTGGCGCTCCTGCCCGCGCGGGAGCGGCCAATTGCTCCACTTCCGGCTTGGGAGGCTAGACAGCAGAAAACCAAGGGGAAGAGAAAGGAGAGCTGAAGGGGAGGGGGAAGACGGCTGAGGGGAAGCAGGGCACAGGGGCAGAGCAGAGGAGCAGAGGGTTCAGAAACAAAGGAGCGGAAAGCAGAGGGGTAGAAAGCAGGGGGCATTCATTCAGTCATTCATTCAATAGTATTTATTGAGCACTTACTGGGTGCAGAGCACTGTACTAAGAGCCTGGACAGTAGAACGTCATCAACAACCTGTGCCCAACAATGGGCTCACAGTCAAGAAGGGGGGAGACAGACAGCAGAAAGCAGAGGGGAAGGGAAAGGAGAGACGAAGGGTAGGGGGAAGAGAGCTGAGGGGCAGAGGGTCTGAGAAGCGAAGGAGCAGAAAGCAGAGGGGTAGAAAGCAGGGGGCATTCATTCATTCATTCAATAGTATTTATTGAGAGCTTACTGTGTGCAGAGTATTGTACTGAGATGGGGGTTTTTAAGGAGTGGGGGGATGTGCCCAGAATAATTTTTTTTAAGAAAATAATCTGGGTAGATGATTGAAGATTGAAGGCAGGGAAGTCAGAGAGAAGGCTTCGGCAGCAGTCAGACAAATTTCATCTACGGGAAGAAGGCACTATATTGCAATTAATGCATCCATCCAGTAGTACACATTGAATGCCTGCCATATTCAGAGTACTATACTCTATGCAGTTACTGTGGTTGTTCTCACTATGTGCTAGCCGCTGGGGCAGAGATAAAATAATCAGAATGGAAAGAGTACCTTTTTCCCACAGAACTCATAGTCAATGAAGGAGGCAGGACAAGAATTGAATTCCCCTTTTACAGGCAACAGGCCCAGAGAAGTTAAGTGACTTGGTCAAGGTCACCCAACAGACAAGTGGCAGAACCAGAATCTGAACCCAAGTTTCCTGTTTCCCAGCCCTGTGCTTGTTCAAAATAGGCCACATGGTCTCCCTTGTCTCCAAGCTGTGATGTCCTGTAGAAGAAGGGGAAAAGCAAGCTGAACTGATAGATTGACACATCTGTTTTTCATTTTCTGAAGCCAGAATCAGAGCCAGAGCTATGCTTTTCCAACCTGCCTGCCTGTTGGTGACCATGGCCTACAAGATCCACCCAGGATCTGTCTCAATAAAGAAGTCCCCATTTAGACTCTCACGATACCGGGCCTTCCCTTATGACAAATTACCAAAGAACGACCGCCTCTCACCTCGGCATTTCCACATTGAGAACCAGATTGATCTGGCCAAATTCCCAACCTCAGACTTGAAAGCTCAGCTCAACTCTTTCCGGATGCTTTGCACGGTAGACTCTGCTTATTTTCAACAAATGTTTTCTAAAAAGCAAATGTGAGTCAATGAATGGTTGATTTGGTTAGAATAAGTAATTTGACTCTCATTTCAATTAGGACGTTGACAATTCTTCATTGGCACGCCTTGCTGTCAAGCGGAAAGTCAAATCCTTCCAAGAAGAGATAGTCTTCTTGAAGAAACTTCACGACGGGGTAATGGGCTTCCTCTTAATCGGAGAATGTAAATTAAGCCGATCTAATCAGGGAAGCCAGCAGGAAACTGGATATTCTCTACTTATTCTTCACCAGGAAATCCAGGAGCGGCAGGCCTAGATTCAGGAACAGCACATCCAAATCGATGTGGATGTGGCTATGCCCAATCACACTGCTGCCCTGCGTGACGTTCGCCAGCGGTACCGAAATGTGGCTGCAAAGAACGTCCATGAAGCTGAAGAATGGTACAAATCCGAGGAGGTGTGACTCTAGGGGAAGGTGTTCCCTGAGGGCGGTACCCTAAACCTAGTCCCTAAACCAGCTCTCTGGGGATTAAACAAAGCAGTTGGCACAGGTCATCTGCCTGGAGAGGGGGTGCAGGGATTGGGGGTACGGTGCATGCATGCATACACTCATTTCATCAAACCGGCAGGCAGGGGGTAGGGGCTCCCTCTGGAAGTAGCCGTGGCATGCACAGGACTCACCTATTTACCTAGATGGGTTTCTCAGGACCACGCTGTATGCTACGGGAGGTGGCACTGGTGACTGGAGGAGAGTGGAATAGGGAATTCATTGGTGATCCAGCTTTCCAGTTGACAGCTGACTGGTCCTTTGTCCTCTTGGGACCAAGGGGCTGCGATCCACCCTGGGGTTGAGATGTCCACTGTCAATGTTTTCTCAACAGTTTGCTGACCTCTCTGAAGCTGCTAATAGGAACAATGATGCCCTGCGCCAGGCCAAGCAGGAATCAAATGAGTATCGCTGGTAGGTCCAGTCTCTCACTTGTGAAGTGGATGCACTGAAAGGGACCGTGAGTACACGCTGGAGGGTGTGGGTGTCGGGGATGAAATAGTACAGGTCCACAGTGTTGGCTGAAGTTGGCGTTGCAGGAAATTCTCCCCTTTGCTTGGTGATGGCTAACCTAACACCAACAATGGGCTTTGCTCTAATATCCTAGCCTCCTAAATTGGCATCCCGCCCCTTATATGAGGACACCCAACAGACATTTTAAACAGGACTATTTAAACCATTTGACCCATGAACATATATTCCCATAATCCCAAATGTGTTTCTAACCAATGTAGAAGGAATCGGCAATCAAAACTAGTGATTAAAGTCAAGTTTGAAACAAAAGAAGTTTAGGTTTTTAACCAAGTATTAGGATAGCATGAAAGACCAGGTAATTCCTGAACCACACCTCTGGGCCCCGTGTCTTTGATTATTTCTGCTTGACTGACTGTCAACTTGGAACACAATGGTTCATTCTTCTGTCCATGATTACTTGGAATAGTCAATTGGCAGGTGGTTTAAGAATGCTTCTGCAAGCGTTTGGACATACACTTTAGAGGAGCAGCGTGTCTCAGTGGAAAGAGCGTGGGCTTTGGAGTCAAAGGTCATGGGTTCAAATCCCGGCTTCACCAACTGTCAGCTGTGTAACTTTGGCCAAATCACTTAACTTCTTGTGCCTCAGTTACCTCATCTGTAAAATGGGGATTAAGACTGGGAACTCCCCGTGGGACAACCTGATCACCTCGTAACCTCCACAGCGCTTAGAACAGTGCTTTGCACATAGTAGGTGCTTAATAAATGCGATTATTATTATTATCTGACACCATGTTCATGCTGAGAAACCTCTGCCTCTCCATGGACCACAGAATGGGGCCACACTGGGTTGGGCAGCATCGCTCGGCGCACCAGGTCTTTGATGAGGTCATAGCCAAGCTCCTACTCTTCTCTTGCAGAACGAGTCTCTGGAGCGCCAGATGTGTGAGATGGAGGAGAACGTTTTGGTTGAAGCTGCTAACTACCAAGACACTATTGGCCGCCTTCAGGATGAAATCCAGAACATGAAGGAAGAGATGGCTCACCATCTGCATGAATACCAGGACCTGCTGAATGTCAAGATGGTACTGGATATTGAGATAGCCACCTACCGCAAATTACTGGAGGGGGAGGAGAGCAGGTAAGTAGGGGAGAGGAGTGGGAACCTGAGAGGTGGCCATCTATCCTTAGGGTTTCCTGGTAACAACTTAATGTGATCTGTCTTTTTACAGGATTACCCTGCTGGTTCCAAGCTTTTCTTCCTTGAACCTGAGAGGTGAGCACTGCCATTTCATTTCCAGGGCTTGGTAGCTTCCTTATAGGAAGCACAGAAGTTTCCTTCTGATCAGAAAAAGCCCCAAGCACTCCTAAGTGCCGAGACCTGTGTTTGGGGAAGCTGGAACTCCCTTGGAATAATGGGGGGGGTTGTCTCTAGTTGAAGCTGCAGTGGATTTAGGGGAAGCCCCAGCAGTGGGGGTAGGGGTGGCAGAGACAGGGTGAGTTCGTCTCTTTCATCCAAACTGCAACAATCAACCCTCCCTCAAATCTGGCAGGCAAGGTGATTATGCTTCTACTGGGTCAAACTAGAGAAATCTCATCACTCACACAGTTCCTACTAAAGCAGGGGTGTCTGTCACACCATGCATAGGGTGACTGTGGCCCACATGGTGAAGTGCATAGCCCATGGGCCTGAGAGTAAGATGGCCATGGGTTCTAATCCCAGCTCTGCCACTTATCGGCTCAGTGACCTTGGGCAAGTCACTTTTCTTCCCTGTGCCTTTATTACCTCATCTGTAACATGGGGATAGAGACTGTGGGCCCCATATGGGACAACTCGACTTGCTTCTAACTTCCCAGTTCTTAATACAGTGCCTGACACATAGTAAGCACTTAACAAATACCATGATAATAATAGAATGTGTCCCTCCTAAAATTTAGACTTTTTTTAGCTAATTAGCCAGTCACATGATTTATTAGGACAAAAGGAACAAGTCTGAATCAAGATGTACCCTGACTAAATCTACCCCACACTTTCTGAAGAGTTTACTCTGCCAAATACCAATGTTCTCATTGACTTGATCACTGGCTACCCCTAGACTTGTAACTGTTCATTTTTGTGGGCAACAAAGTTGATTAAACTGTTTTTTTTTACTTTTTTATTACTGCCAAAAAATCCCTATTTCATCAATAGCTATTCACTTTTGTAATCAGTACTTCACACGGCCTGTGTACATGGATTGCTGATCATGAAGCCTATATTGGCAACTCTTAAAACCTCCCAAGGCACTGAGATTGTGCCTGGTGAAAGACAAAGATTCTCAACAGGAGTAAACACAAGACTCTTAATCCTGTGTAGTGGACTCTTGGGTGATATGCAGGGACCATTAAACTCTCATTTTGACAAATTGCTATTCACATCTTTCAGAAACCAACATTGACTCCCACTCTCTGGTGGACACCCATTCCAAGAGAACACTGCTATCAAGACTGTTGAAACTAGGGATGGACAAGTATGTGAATTTCTTAAATCAAGGGGCTGGAGTCGGGGGGAAGAGGAGGGGTCTGCAGAAAGAAGTGAAAGGCCCGTGTGCCACCGTCAATATGCCCCACATCCAGCCAGGGATTACGGGAAAGGACTCTCACAAGGTCAGTTCGCAGGGCTAGCTGGGAAGGGCAGGCATGCTCAGAGGGACATCTTCCTTACCCTGGCGCATCTCTTATCCCTGTTCCAGTACCCATACACATGCAAACATTTTGACTCTCTGTAAGTCCATGCAGTTGACCCTGGCCTGACCCTGAAGACCATTCCCTTGGTAGCCTCTAGCTTCGGGCTGGATTCCAGATGCCTTTTGGCCTCTCCTGCACTGAATATGCTTCTGAAATGTGAATAAGCATTTGTTAGACCCTACTGCCTGAAGGGCTTCTTGGAACCACTGGCATTTTCAATTTCTTGGGGGCAGCAGCTCATGCCTGCATGTGAGACTCTGACTGTCCCTCAACCCTGCACCCTTTCTTCTGGGAAATAAAGCTGTCAGAATGGAGAAACCAAGCTTCTCTAAGGGAAAATGAGGTTCTGCAGGTAGCACCAAGGTAACATGCATGAGTTATCTGATTAGGTTTCTAAATCTCATACCTCTGCCATCAGGCAGTTGTTCACTCATTACCTGGTCCTTCTCCTCAACTTGCTGTTCACAGGTCATCAACAACACATCCCAGCACCACGATGATTTAGAGTGAAAACTTTCATCAATGCCCAGTGCAGCAACACCTTACCAGCAAGAAAAAGAATTTGACCAAATCCTAAAACACCTTTCAAGTGCCTTCTGCAGTTTTTCAAGAGTGCAAGACCATCCTGGATAGGTAGAAAGAATAGGTTTGAAGTCTTATGAACACCTACCTCTAGAGACGTTTACAGAAAAGCCTAGTTTACAGCAGAATCTTGTGCTGCAGTACTTTTGTAAAGTGTTTTTCAGAATCATGAAACTGCCTCTTTCCAGCCAGTGTCTGACCGAACTGTTACTGCTTCAATAAACTCTTTGAAAAAATATCCTGTGATCATTTTTTTTTTCAAATTTTGGCCAGGCCTCGGGCAAGTCCTCCTTGTCCTGTTTTCCTCCCTGTATTGCATGCTAGCACAATCCCCCTCCGCCACCCTACACAATAGAACAGAATGTTCTTTTCCCTTGGGCTTGCGGAGTATGGTTCCTTCCAAACTACAGTATACTCCTGGGCTCTGTGCTCCTGATATGCTGCCACAACTAGTCAATTGTGTACTCTAGACCAGCTGAAGGCTAGTTAGTTCCTCATAAAGCAACAATGAGCCATTAATTTGGCTCTGAAAATATTTCTTAAACCTGAACCTGGCTGCTGCTTTAGCCCAATGATGAGAATTGAGCTGCTTTGCATTACTGAATTACAAATAATCATTCAGAGGATGCCTCTGGCTGGTGAGGGGGGAGTCGGGGAGGCTATGACCTGCTTATGAGGGAAATTCTGAGCACACGTATGTACTGCTGTGGAGAGTGGACAGCTATTGATCTTGCACCCATCTCTTGTGATAAAGGGACAGCAGGCTTTCAGCATAAATGTTCCCAGATTTGGACCAAGTGTGGAAGGGAAATGAATGTGGCCACTTTGCCGATGTAGTGATGCAGAAGAGAGTAGGAGAGGAGAAAAAGAAGGTCAAGGAAGGCCTCTTGTAGGAGATGTATCTTCAATAAGGCTTTGAAGTTGGAGAGAGTAGTTGTCTGTCAGATATGAAGAGGGAGGGCATTCCGGGCGAAAGACAGGATGTGGGTGAGAGGTTTGCAGCAAAGATAGAGGAAATCGAGGTACAGTGAGTAGGTTGAGGAGCAAAGTGTGCAGACTGAATTGTAGTAGGAGAATAGCAAGGTGAGGTAGGAGGGGGCAAGTAACTGAGTGCTTTAAAGCCAATGGGGAGGCGTTTCTGTTTGATGCGAAGATGGGTGGGCATTCACTGAAGGTTCTTGAGGAGTGGGAAAACATAGACTGAACGTTGTTGTAGAAAAGTAATCCGGGAAGCAGAGCGAACTATTATGGACTGTGGTGGGGAGGGACTGAAGGTAGGGAGGTCAACAGGGAGGCTAATACACAAATCAAGGTGACCTCATGGGTCGATGAGGACAGAGTTCAACACTTCGGGCTGGCCTGGAGGCTGAACCTGGCCCTTGCCCTAGATGGAGCCAGACACTCTCCTAGTCCCACTCCTAGGGCCTGGACCAACCCCATACCCTTCCAAAAGGGTCTCTTTCCCGTAGAGTTGTTCTTTGGTTTAAAGATGATGCTTCTGATGGTGAAAGGGGATCCATCTGTGGGGAGTCATAATGAGAATCTTCCTTCTCCTTTTCTGGTCAGAACAATACAAGAGCACCAAGAAATCCTGATGTCCCATTACCAACATGACTACTGCTTAGGACACTACTAAGTTGGCATCCAAACAGGACCTTCTCAAGATGACTTTGACACATGCATAGTAGTAGAGGGGATGAGGAGGAGATGAACCTAACCAGGAGTCCTCATTGCCCTACATCACCTCCCCACCTTGGACACCTACATTCCCTCAGACACTACCTGCTGCAGCCATTTTTGGTTTCTTCCACAATTCTCTGGTCTGCGAAGATTAGGTTGGCTGATGAGGGGGCATAGGGAGAGGCCATGCCTGGAGCCTAGGTACTACGTGGCAATCGATCTGGTCCTGGCATGATTCTGACTCTCCTGCCACTGCCAGCCCACCTGTTAGGATGGGCATGCTGTGAGAGGAGTCTGGATGCCTTCCAGAGCCAACAGGTGAGATATGGTTGTTGTGAACCACTCTACCTCCCCTCCTAAAATGGTCCTGGTGAAATCTGCTGGAGGGCATCATGGAGAGTTTCAGGGAGCACATGTTTGTCTTCAGATTGTAGGAGCACAGGCATTGACTTGTGCTCCTGCAAATCACCTCCAGAGTTTCCTTATTTCATTCTTATATTCACATGCTCATTCGCTCTTTCTCTCTCTCTTTCTCTCTTTCTTTCTCTTTCTTTCTCTCTCTCTTCCTCTCCCTCACCCCCTCTCTTTCTGACTCACTCTCCCACTAATTCTTTCTCTTCTGTCTCTGCTCCATGGCCAACTTAGAGTTAGTCATTCAGCCAGTCGATCGTATTTGAGTGCTTAGTGTGTGCAGAGCACTGTACTATGTGCTTGATAGAGTACAACACAACAATATAACAGACACATTCCCTGCCCAGAAGGAGCTTAAACTCTAGAGGAGAAAATAGACTTTAATATAAAAACTAAAATTACAGATACGTACATAAGTGCAGTGGGGCTTGGATGGGGGATGAATAAAGGGAGCAAGTCAAGGCAGCACAGAAAGGAGTGGGAAGAGGTAAGGAATGCTTCATCAGGGAAGGCCTCTTGGAGGAGAAATGCCGTCGATAAGACCTTGAAGGTGGGGAGAGTCTTTGTCTGTCAGATATGAACAGGGAGGGCATTCCAAACCAGAGACAGGATGTGGGCAAGAGGCTGGCGGGGAGAGAGACAAGATAAAGGTACAGTGAGAAAGTTGGCATTGCAAGAGCAAAGTGTGTGGGTTGAATCGTAGTAGAAGAGTAGCAAGGTGAGGTAGGAGGAGACAAGGTGATTGAGTGCTTTAAGGCTGATGGTAAGGAGATGCCCTATCACAGGGAAAGCATGTTTAGTGAGAGAGTCAAAGATACAGAGCTGAGTTTAGGTCAAAGTGAAGTTCACCAGGGACAGATGGTGCTCAAGCCTTCCCCTTTCCCCTATGCTAAGCAGGGTCCTCCCGTCTCCTCTTTCCCTTGCAGACCTTCCAGCCAGACAGCAGTGACAAAATGCTACTTGGCCCCAGTTTCCCCGTTACATATGAGGCCTAATCAGATGTATGGAAGGAGCCAGCTTCATTTCACTCCATGGGCCAGCGGGGCAGGAAGGTGAGAGAAAGTCTCTCCATTTAGGGGTAAGAAAGTGACTCTCAGGTGACTGAGGAGAAAGGGGAAGCAAATTAGATTTGGCTGCTTTCTGATGCCCAACCTGTTCCATGGCTCTTAGGCCTGGACACCCCCACCCATTCTCTAGACCTGATGTCTGGACAATCACCAACCATTTCCTGGGAAGGGCAGGAGCCTGACAGAGATAAAAGGGAGCAAGGGCAGAAGGAGGGAGGGGAGAACTCTGACTCTGGATTCATGATAGAGGAGGAGGAGAGGCTTGGTAAGTGCAGCGTTGTATAATGATGTCACAGACACTGTGCGAGCCCCCAAATTGAATACCCCTGTGAGCATGGGGATCTTTATCTGGACCTGTCCCCCAGATAAATCTTTTAGTTGGAGTGAGCTCTATGTACTTGGGCAAAGTGCCCATGTAGCACCATCTCAGCTTACTGCATGCTTAGTATATTCCATGTCTACTTGCCTTGTATTGGTGAAGGCCCACCAAAGGTCCTTCTGTCTGCTGCGCATTGGTTGCAACAAGCCAGGAGTGAGGAAAAGGTGCAACATGCTGTAAAGTGTCTGTGAGAATTTTTCATTCAAAACCCAATCTGGCCTTTACCCTGTTGTTAATTGAGGATCCCATAACTGATATACAAAGTATTGGTTATCAGAAGGGGAAGCCATTGACTTTGATTGGCAGGGTTATAGAGGCAGGGGAAATGGACTGGATAGCCCTAATTTGATGGCTCTTGCACAGCTCTCAAGTTACTCACCCCAGCCCATGTGGAGGATACGAGATGAAGGCTAAAAGTTTTGGAAATGGACAAATGGGGGACAAACAATGTGTGAAGTCCAGACCTAACTGTGGCTTGCTTGGGCGCCTTCAGCTATAGGAGAATCATCATGCTGGTAGAGGGGTCTCGGCCCTTAGTGGCCTTCTCAACCTGTCATTGGCCAAAGGGACATTTAGGGGTAGGCTGTGTCCTATGAGCACTGGAAGCCATAGTGGCTGATCCTATTCTGATGTGGCAAAACAGATGATGATGATGATGATGATGGTATTTGTTAAGCGTCCACTATGTGCCAAACCCTGTTCTAAGTGCTGGGGTAGACACAAGGTAATCAGGTTTTCCTCATGGGGATCATAATTGTCTGCTGTGTGACCTTGGGCAAGTCACTTCACTTCTCTGGGCCTCAGTTACCTCATCTGTAAAATGGGGATTGAGACTGTGAGCACCACATGGGACAGGGACTATGTCCACCCCGATTTGTTTACATCCACTCCAGCACTTAGTACAGTCCCTGCCACATAGTTAAGCGCTTATCAAATGCAATAATAATAACAACAATAACAAAAATAATTATTATAATAATAATTATTATTAATAATAATTAATCCCCATTTTACAGTGAGATAGCTGAGGCACAGAGAAATGAAGTGACTTGCCCAGATTCAAACAGCTGAGGAGTGGTGGAGCCGGGATTAGAACTCACTACCTCTGACTCCCAAGCCCCTGCTCTTTCCACTAAGCCACGCAGGTCAAGGGAAACCCCCAGGTGAGCCTCAGGAATTCATTTTTGCCTGACATTGTCCACAGCACACACATAGAGAAGCAGCCTGGATCAGTGGAAAAGAGCACGGGCTTTGGAGTCAGAGGTCATGGGTTCAAATCCCTGCTCCACCAACTGTCAGCTGTGTGACTTTGGGCAAGTCACTTAACTTCTCTGTGCCTCAATTACCTCATCTGTAAAATGGGGGTTAAGACTGTGAGCCCCCCGTGGGACAACCCGATCACCTTGTAACCTCTCCAGCGGTTAGAACAGTGCTTTGCACATAGTAAGTGCTTAATAACTGCCATTATTATCATTATTATTATTATTATCATTATTATTATATGACTATCCCCTAAGGCTTGCAACATCCAATCTTTCCACCCTCCTATGACGTCAGGGACACTGGGGCCTCTGTTGGACATTAGACAGGCATCCCCACAAAGTTGTTGAAGGTAGAGCCAGCTGAACACTCCACTGTCCACTAGTGGACAACCAAGCCAGCGCTGGGTTCTGCACGGAGCCCCAACCCAAAAGCCTTGCATAGCA
Organism: Tachyglossus aculeatus; assembly: GCF_015852505.1. Classification (NCBI taxonomy): domain Eukaryota; kingdom Metazoa; phylum Chordata; class Mammalia; order Monotremata; family Tachyglossidae; genus Tachyglossus; species Tachyglossus aculeatus. Next base: position 2,588,165 of record NW_024045100.1, on the reverse strand, counting down.
AGGGGCTGGGGGATGTACCAGGCCATGGAAACTGGGATAGGGACAAGGTAAGTAAGTGAACATACTTGTCCTCAACTTCTCCCTGCCCCTTCCTCCTCAATCCTAATTCCCTTCTTGGATGTAACATCTCCTCCAAGAGGCCTTCCCCAGTTAAGCCCTTTTTTCCCCTGGCTCCCTCTCCATTCTCCCTTGTCTAGGCACTTGAATCTATGACCTTTGGGCAATTTGATATTCACTCCACCTCCAACCCCCCAATACCTTGTACATTTCTTTAAATTATATATTATGAATTATCTATTTATACTATTCTCTGTCTGCCCCTCTGGACTGTACGTTTGCTATGAGTGGGGAACATTAGCCACTAATTCTGCTGTATTGTACTCCCCCAAGGGCTTAATACAGTGCTCTGCACATAGTAAGTGCTTAATAAATACCACTGACCAGTTTACTGATCCCAGAGTTTGAACTTTCTCCCTCCTAGTGCGCTTCTCAAGAGTTCTGCTCAAGGGACTACGTGTTTTCCTGGGCTTTGGGGAAGTGAATATATTAGTGTGTTAGAGAAAGAGGTATGAGAAGTTGCAACCCATCCATTCCCACATCTTCTCTGCTACTACCACCAGTCCCCATAGGAGTGTTCGAAAGTTTCAGAGGGTGCAGACAAGGTGGGGTGAGAGCAGGGTCCAAAGGTTGAGAAGCAGTGTGGCTTTGTGGAAACAGCACGGGTTTGGCAGTAAGAGGATGAGGATTCTAGTCTCTGCTCTGCCACTTGTCTGCTGTGTGTCCTTGGGCGAGCCGATTAACTTCTCAGTGCCTCAGTTACCTCATCTGTAAAATGGGGATTGATACTGTGAGCCCCACGTGGGACAGCCTGATTACCTTGTATCTAGTCCAGTGCTTATAACAGTGTGTGGCACAGAGTCTCGCAGCTCTTCCTAGTGATCTTCTTTGGTGCTTCAGGGTTTTTTGTCCTCACTGCAATGTCTTATGACCGCTATGCCGCCATCTGCTCCACACTGCACTATGAGCTCATCATGACCAAAACAGCCTGTGTGTGCATACTAGCAGCGCCATGGCTCAGTGGGGGTCTGTTGGGAATCTTGTTTTCAGCTTCTACCTTCTCCCTGACCTTCTGCGGGTCCAATGCTGTGCAGCAGTTCTTCTGTGACGTCCCCCCTCTGCTGAAGATCTCCTGCTCCGAAGTCCACATTGCCATTGATGTGAGTGTGGCTGCTGGATTCTTCTTAGATGCTGTATGTTTCATTTGCATCATTCTCTCCTATGTCTTCATCTTCTCAGCCGTGCTGAGGATGCCGTCCTCCGAGGGCCGAACCAAAGCCCTCTCCACCTGCCTGCCCCATCTCACTGTCATCATCATTTTTCTATTTACTGCAGCATTTGCCTATCTCAAACCACCTTCAGACTCGCCCTCAGCTCTGGATCTGCTGGTTTCCATGTTCTACACTGTGGTGCCCCCCACTGTGAACCCCCTTATCTACAGCCTGAGGAACAGGGACCTGAAGGCTGCCCTGGGCAGGTTCCTAAAGGGGACATTCTCCCAGCATCCATTCTGGGACAAAATGTCTGTGTCCATTTAGCAAGAATCCCCTACCCCCCTTAAAAAGGAATTGCCCTTAGACATATCCATATATACCACTGACCCAGAGTCCCAAAGAACAAGTCTGGATATTCAGGATTTTTCAAGTTCCTGGCGGTTGGTTGATAAGACTAGGTCGTGAATGACAATGTATTCCCTAGGAGGCCACATGGCTCAATGGCTCAATGGCTCAATGGGTGTCACATGACCTGATTCTAATCCCAGCTCAGCCACTGGCCTGCTGTGTGACCTGGCATTACTGTTTTACCATTGGTGGGCTCTCACGTCCTCTTACAATCTGAGTCCTTATGGGACAGGAAATGGGTCTGATTAGATTGTAATTTCATCTTTTGGCTGTAAATCCATTGTGGGCATGGATTGAATCTACCAACTCTGTTGTATTGTACTCTTCAAAGTGCTTACTACAGTGTTCTGCACACAGTAAACACACAACAAATACCATCGATGGATTGAATCATTTTGTTTCTGTTTCCTCACGTGTCACAGATGTGGACACAGAAATTGTTAACACCAAATAATAAAAATGATAGTAGTCATGATAATGGTGTTTGAAGGGGGACTCACACTCCTACCCCCTGTAAATCTGTATTACTACCCCATAGAGACCTCTGCACTCTCGACCCCATCCGTCTTTCTCAGTGCATCATATCCCACCTCACCTCCCTAGCCTCTCTACCCAATCTTTATGACCAGATTACCGCTCTCAACTCCACTCTTTCTACTCAACTCAACTAGCTCGCTCCCCTTTCCCTTCACCGCTCTCGTACCACTAACCCACAGCCTTGGATCACTCCCACTGTCCGCCTCATTCGCTCTTATGCTCGAGCTGCTGGCCGCTGCTTGTGAAAGTCTAAACACCAAGCCAATCTTGTTCGTTTCAAGTTTATCTTATTCTATTTATTTTGTTAATGATGTGTATCTAGCTTTATTTTTATTTATTCTGGTGACTTGACACCTGTCTACATGTTTTGTTTTGTTGTCTGTCTTCCCCTTCTAGACTGTGAGCCCATTGTTGGGTAGGGACCCTCTCTATATGTTGCCAACTTGTATTTCCCAAGCGCTTAGTACAGTGCTCTGCACACAGGAAGCGCTCAATAAATATGATTGAATGAATGAATGGAGGGTTCTGACCTCTGCTGGGTTGGGATGGACCTCTCTCCACTCCAGTTCTTGGGTGCAGCTGGCTAGGAAGGAAGGGACAGAATGGCAACCTCAGCCCCTCTCTGCTCTCCTATGGGCAGGGAGATGATCTCCAGAGAGTCCCCCATTCGCAAAGATGAAGCAGCCACTGTTCCATGGGGAACCCCTGGAGGGTCAACTCAGGTGGGACCTCGTGATCTGGCCGATGCTAAAAACCTCTGCCTGTGAGGTCCCTGAGGTCCTGTAGAGATAAAGGCCCAGTCCCTGAAGCTAGAAAATTGTGCTGCACCCCAGGGTTCCCATGGAAACAACAGCATTTGCATCCCAACATCCCAACTGCTTCTAAAGTTACTGACAATCTACATCAACTGTGGGTGGTTTCAGCTTCAACTCATATAACACCTTGGACAATCAGTTTCTCATACAATCCGTAAATTGATCAATTTCATTTTCTGACACGTTCTGATTTCAAAGCTCGAGAGAGCAAGAGATTCCTCTGATTCCATCCTATGATCCTCCCCCAGGCTGAGTGGGGTGGGACAGGGGACTGAGGTTTTGAGAATGGGATGATGGGAAGGAGAAAGTCCTGGCTTGAGGAAGAATTATATGGAAATGGCTCCTCCTGTTGTGATGATTTACTCACCTGGGTTCTGGAAACTAGAGTTCCATCAGTGAATGTCCCTGTCTCCTTTCAAGATAAGACCTAGTCTTATCAGCCAACCGCCCTGACCTGGACAAATCCTGAATATCCCAACTTGTTGTTTGGGCCTCTGGGTCAGTGGTATATATATATCGTTATGTCTAAGGGCAATTCCTCTTTTAAGGGGTGGTAGGGGATTATTGGTACCTGGACACAGACATTTTGTCCCAGAATGGATGCTGGGGGAATGTCCCCTTTAGGATCCTTCCCAGGGCATCCTTCAGCTCCCTGTTACTCAGGCTGTAGATAAGGGGGTTAACAGTGGGGGGCACCACAGTGTAGAACATGGGAACCAGCAGATCCAGAGCTGAAGGTGAGTCTGAAGGTGGTTTGAGATAGGCAAATGCTGCAGTACAGAGAAAAATGATGATGACAGAGAGATGGGGCAGGCAGATGGAGAAGGCTTTGGTTCGGCCCTCGGTGGACGGCATCCTCAGCACGGCTGAGAAGATGAAGACGTAGGAGAGGGTGATGCAAATGAAGCATACAGCATCTAAGAAGAATCCAGCAGCCACACTCATGTCAGTGGCAATGTGGACCTCAGAGCAGGAGATCTTCAGCAGAGGGGGGATGTCACAGAAGAACTGCTGAACAGAATTAGACCCACAGAATGTCAGGGAGAAGGTAGAAGCTGAAAACAAGATGGCCAACAGACCCCCACTGAGCCATGACACTGCTGCCAGGCACATACAAGCTGTTTTGTTCATGATGAGCACATAGCGCAGGGGGGAGCAGATGGCGGCATAGCGGTCATAAGACATTGCAGTGAGGACAAATAACTCTGAAGCGGCAAGCAGGACCACTAGGAAGAGCTGCGAGACACAACCCAGAAAGGAGATGGAGCTGTCACTGGACAAGGAGTTGACAATGGATTTGGGTACCGTGGTAGAAATGTAGCAGAGGTCTATGAAGGACAAGATCTTGAGAAAGAAGTACATGGGGGTGTGGAGACACTGGTCGAGGGTGGTGACAACAATAATGAGGAGATTCCCCAGAAGGGCTACTAGGTAGACCAGGAGGAACAGCGTGGCATGGAGCAGCTGCAGCTCCCGGATGTCAGAGAACCCCAGGAGGAGGAATTCAGTCACTGTGGAGATGTTGGTCATTTCTGGGAGATGATGCTGACTCCCTGGAAAGGTAGAGGGGAACTTCAATTTAGAATCATTGGCATTCCCTCCGGGCTGTAAGTTCCTTTTGGGCAGGTAACACTCCTACAAATTATATGATATCGCACCCTCCCAAGCACTTAGTACAGCGCTCTACACACTGTAAGTGATCAATAAATATGATTGACTCCCATTTTAATAAATGAAGCAGCTGTATTCATTGATCACCTATAGAGTTCAATAATATTGATACTTGTAGGGATATGAACACATCAAGTAATAGCTCAATGGTGTTCACCGAATACTCACTGTGTGCAGAGCACTGTACTAAGTGATCCTACTCTATCCTAATGCTCCTCGACCTCTCAGTTGCCTTCAACACTGTTGACCACCCCCTTCTCCTCAACACGCTATCCAACCTTGGCTTCACAGGCTCAGTCCTCTCCTGGTTCTCCTCTTATCTCTCCGGCCGTTCATTCTCAGTCTCCTCTGTGGGCTCCTCCTCCCCCTCCCAACCCCTTACTGTAGGGGTTCCTCAAGGGTCAGTTCTTGGCCCCCTTCGTTTCTCTATCTACACTCACTCCCTTGGTGAACTCATTCGCTCCCACGGCTTCAACTATCATCTCTACGCTGATGACACCCAAGTCTACATCTCTGCCCCTCCTCTCTCCCTCCCTCCAGGCTCGTGTCTCCTCCTGCCTTCAGGACATCTCCATCTGGATGTCTGCCCGCCATCTAAAACTCAGTATGTCCAAGACTGAACTCCTTATCTTCCCTCCCAAACCCTGCCCTCTCCCTGAATTTCCCATCACTGTAGACTGCACTACCAACATTCCATCTCGCTCCTACCATTCCTTTCCAAACTCCTTGAATGAGTCATCTACACGCGCTGCCACAAATTCCTCAACACCAACTCTCTCTTCGACCCCCTCTAGTCTGGCTTCCGTCCCTCCACAAAAACTGCCCTCTCAAAGGTCACCAATGACCTCCTGCTTGCCAAATCTAACGGCTCATACTCTATCCTAATCCTCCTCGACTTCTCAGCTGCCTTCGACACTGTGGACCACCCCCTTCTCCTCAACATGCTAATCAACCTTGGGTTCACTGACTCCGTCCTCTCCTGGTTCTTCTCTTATCTCTCACGGTCGTTCATTCTCAGTCTCTTTTGCAGTCTCCTCCTCCTCCTCCTCCTCCCCCTCCCATCCCCTTACTGCGGGGGTTCCTCAAGGTTCAGTTCTTAGTCCCCTTCTGTTCTCGATCTACACTCACTTCCTTGGTGACCTCATTCACTCCCATGGCTTCAACTATCATCTCTATGCTGATGACACCAAAATCTACATCTCTGCCCCTGCTCTCTCCCTTCCTCCAGGCTCGTGTCTCCTCCTGCCTTCAGGACATCTCCATCTGGATGTCTGCCCGCCATCTAAAACTCAGTATGTCCAAGACTGAACTCCTTATCTTCCCTCCCAAACCCTGCCCTCTCCCTGAATTTCCCATCACTGTAGACCGCACAGCCAACCTTCCCGTGTCATAAGCCCGCAACCTTGGTGTCATCTTCGAATCAGCTCTCTCGTTCACCCCACCCATCCAATCCATCACCAAAACCTGCCGGTCTCACGTCCACAACATCACCAAGATCTGTCCTTTCCTCTCCATCCAAACTGCTACCTTACTGGTTCAATCTCTCAATCTATCCCGACTGGATTACCGCATCAGCCTCCTCTCTGATCTCCCATCCTCCTGTCTCTCCCCATCATCATCATCAATCGTATTTATTGAGCACTTACTGTGTGCAGAGCACTGTACTAAGCGCTTGGGAAGTGCAAGTTGGCAACATATAGAGACAGTCCCTATCCAACAGTGGGCTCACAGTCTAAAAGGGGGAGACAAAACCAAACATACTAACAAAATAAAATAGAATAGATATGTACAAGGAAAATAAATAAATAAATAAATAGAGTAATAAATATGTACAAACATATATACATATATACAGGTGCTGTGGGGAAGGGAAGGAGGTAAGATGGGGGGGATGGAGAGGGAGACGAGGGGGAGAGGAAAGAAGGGGCTTAGTCTGGGAAGGCCTCCTGGAGGAGGTGAGCTCTCAGTAGGGCCTTGAAGGGAGGAAGAGCGCTAGCTTGGCGGATGGGCAGAGGGAGGGCATTCCAGGCCCGGGGGATGACGTGAGCTGGGGGTCGATGGCGGGACAGGCGAGAACGAGGTACGGTGAGGAGATTAGCGGCAGAGGAGCGGAGGGTGCGCGGTGGGCTGTAGAAGGAGAAAAGGGAGGTGAGGTAGGAGGGGGCGAGGTGATGGACAGCCTTGAATCCCAGGGTGAGGAGTTTCTGCCTGATGCGCAGATTGATTGGTAGCCACTGGAGATTTTTCTTCAGTCTATACTTCACTCTGCTGCCTGGATCATATTTGTGCAGAAACGCTCTGGGCATGTTACTCCCCTCCTCAGAAATCTCCAGTGTGGCTGCCTGTCAACGTACGAATCAAGCAAAAATTCCTCACTCTTGGCTTCAAGGCTCTCCATCACCTCGCCCCCTTCTACCTCACCTCCCTACTATTCTTCTACAGGCCAGCCCACACCCTCCACTCCTCCACCGCTAGCTCCTCACGGTACCTTGTTCTAGCCTCTCCCGCTGTCGACCCCCGGCCCATGTCCTTCCCCTGGCTCGGAATGCTCTCCCTCCACACATCTGCTAAGTTAGCCTTCTTCCTCCCTTCAAAGCCCTATTGAGAGCTCGCCTCTTCCAGGAGGCTTTCCCAGACTAGGCACCCTTTTTTCTCTCCTCCTCCCCATCCCCTCCACTGCCCTACCTCCTTCCCATCCCCACAACACTTATATATATATATCTATATATAGATATATAGATATACATGTATATGTATATAGTACAGATTTATTACTCTATTTAACGTGTACATATTTACTATTCTGTTTATTTTATTAATGATGTGCCTATAGCATTAATTCTATTTATTCTGGTGATTTTGACACCTGTCTACATGTTTTGTTTTGCTGTCTGTCTCCCCCTTCAAGACTGTGAGCCCGTTGTTGGATAGGGACCGTCTCTGTATGTTGCCGACTTGTACTTCCCAAGCGCTTAGTACAGTGCTCTGCATTCAAAACTCCCCTGTGCTGGGGAGCAGTGTCATGGAAGAGAGTCGAGGAGGAGACTCAAGTTTACTGCAGGGAAGAAGACAATGGTTAACCACTTCTGTATTTTTCCAAGTAAACTCTATGGATGAACTACCAGAACATTTGCAGTTGGAGAATGGGGCATTCCTGGAGAGATACGTCCATTCATTCGCTATTGGTCAGAGATGACATGATAGCATAAGAAAAAGCAAAGAAGCGTTCAAACATCTCTCCTCCAAACCCTTCACTGGCCCCATTTATCTTTTCACATGAAAAAATACCTCACAATTATCTTCAAGGCTTTCTACCATGTGAGACTCACTCTTAATTCCCATTTTAGAGATGCGGTATCTGAGGCACAGGGAAGCAAAGTGACTTGTCCAGCAGCATGGCTCAGTGGAAAGAGCCTGGGCTTTGGAGTCAGGGGTCATGGGTTCAAACCCCGGCTCTACCAATTGTCAGCTGTGTGACTTTGGGCAAGTCACTTAACTTCTGTGGGCCTCAGTTCCCTCACCTGTAAAATGGGGATTAAGACTGTGAGCCCCCCGTGGGACAACCCGATCTCCTTGTAGCCTCCGCAGTGCTTAGAACAGTGCTTTGCACATAGTAAGCACTTAATAAATGCCATTATTATTACTATTATTGTCTGACATCACACAGCAGACAAGGGGCAGTGCCAGGATTAGAACCTAGGTCCACGAGCCGGTTGTTGGTTAGGGATTGTCCCTACCTGTTGCCAAATTGTACTTTCCAAGCACTTAGTACAGTGCTCTGTACACAGTAAGCGCTCAATCAATACGATCGAGTAAATGAATGAATGAAGGAATGAATGAATGGGAGAGTCAGGATAAGAACCCAGGTTCCCTCGCTACTACCACTATTATTTGCCTCTCCCTGGGCCCAGACACACTTTTTCCCTGGAAGGTGATGGGAGAAGATTCCCTTCTCCTCCTCCCCTCCAGCCCTCCGCCAGCCAAGGTTTGCTCACTGCCTCACCTGCCCCACCTTGGATACACACAAAGCCGCCGACACAAGAAATCTGACTGTGGTTCTCAGAGGAAAATGAAACAGACTGAAGTCTGGTTGACTCCAATCACCTCCTTGCCACTAACTTCAAGGCTTTTGACCGGTGTTCTCCTCCGTGTTTCCCTTCCCTCCACACCGACTACCCTCCAGCCACTGGAAATAGATCTTATCCCTTTTCCTCTCCTCCTCCTCCCCTCCCCATCTCCCCATCTGCCCACTGCTCCATCCCCTTCCCCTCCGCACAGCACTTGTACACGTTTGTACATATTTATTTCTCTATTTTATTAATGATGTGTATTTAGCTACAATTCTATTCATTCTGATGGTATTGTCACCTACTTGTTTTGTTTTGTTGTCCAAGCACTTAGTACAGTGCTCAGCACACAGTAAGCACTCAATAAACACGATTGAATGAATGAATGAATGAATGAAAAAGGACCTTCCCTTTTCCAACACATGGCTTAGATCCTTCTTTCTTCCTGAATCTCCCTCTCCCTTCAGACTTGCCCAGATTGATGTTTATTTTCCCTATGCCGATTCAAGCCAGACACCTCCTCTGCATTTACACATTCACAACTGCTCATTGCACTTCCCTACCCAAAGATTCACATTACTCAGCACTTATTAAGCTGTGCATCCAGCTTTCCATTCTTATTTCCCCCTAGCTGTAAATTCTTTTGGATCGGTCTAGCCCAGCAGACCGGTAAGTCCAGGAGGGAAGGGATTGAATCTCTTACCTCCATCATGTTCACACAACGTTCCTACATGGAGGAGTTGATGAGAGTGCTGATGGTCTAGAACCAATCACACTCTCTCATTCCCTCCCTGTCATTTCTCACCAGAAACATTTTCTGACATACAGGACACAGTCTTGGCCGAAGTGACCACAACATAATGCTGACACAGTGCAGCGCGGCCCCAGCCGGACATGTTAGCTGGATGGAGGTGAATGAGGAAGGGGAGATGAGTGATGGTTGGGGCCACTGCACTGTCAAATACTTACCTGTCGCCTGTCCCGCCGTCGACCCCCGGCCCACGTCATCCCCCGGGCCTGGAATGCCCTCCCTCTGCCCATCCGCCAAGCTAGATCTCTTCCTCCCTTCAAGGCCCTGCTGAGAGCTCACCTCCTCCAGGAGGCCTTCCCAGACTGATCCCCTTCCCTCCTCTCCCCCTCGTCCCCCTCTCCATCCCCCCATCTTACCTCCTTCCCTTCCCCACAGCACCTGTATATATGTATATATGGTTGTACATATTTATTACTCTGTTTATTTATTTATTTATTTATTTATTTTACTTGTACATTTCTATCCTATTTATTTTATTTTGTTGGTATGTTTGGTTCTGTTCTCTGTCTCCCCCTTTTAGACTGTGAGCCCACTGTTGGGTAGGGACTGTCTCTATGTGTTGCCAATTTGTACTTCCCAAGCGCTTAGTACAGTGCTCTGCACATAGTAAGCGCTCAATATATACGATTGATTGATTGATTGATTACCCTCCTGAAAGCCCACCCACACTTATGAGGATGTAGCCCTGACCCAAAGTACGACAATGGCCCCATGTGTGAGCATTTCCTCTGAATGGCTCCACCTCTCGCATCCCCATCATGATCTCTCCCTCCACCTCCAACACCCTCCAGTCACAATCACTGGGGCAGCGTAAGGCTGTAGGGCTCTGACCTCCGCCGTGTTGGGATGCTCCTCCCTCCACTCCAGTTCGTGGGTGCAGCTGGCTATGAAGGAAGGGACAGCGTGGCACCCTCAGCCCCTCTCTTATCTCCTGGGGCAGGGAGATGTTCTTCAGAGAGTCCCCCATCCCCATAGATAAAACAGCCACTGCTCCCTGGGGAACCCCTGGAGGATCAACTCAGGTGGGGCCGCGTGTCCTGGCCAATGCCAAAATCTTCTGCCTGTGAGGTCTCTGAGGTTCTTTAGGGATAAAGGACCAGGCACTAAAGCTGCAGCAATGGTGCCGCACTCCAGGGTTCCCATGGAAACAACAGCATCTGCTTCCCAACATCCCAACTGTTTCTAATGTTACTGACAATCTACATCAACTGTGGGTGGTTTCAGCTTCATCTCACATACCACTAGATGGTCAGCTTCTCATTTAGTCAGTCAGTTGGTAGATTTAATTTTCTGACATCTTCTGATTTCAAAGCTCGACAGAGCAAGAGATTCCTCTGAATCCATTCTCTGATCCTCCCCCAGGCTGAGTGGGGTGGGGCAGGGGACTGAGGTTTCGTGAATGGTAGGATGGGAAGGAGCGATTCCTTGCTTGAGGAAGAATAAGATGGAAATGGCTCCTCCTGTTGTGATGATTTACTAACCTGGGTTCTGGAAACTAGACTTCCAAACCACTGCCTTGTTGGTTCAATCTCTCATCCTATCCTGACTGGATTACTGCACCAGCCTCCTCTCTGATCTCCCATCCTCCTGTCTCTCCCTGGTTCAGTCTATACTTCACTCTGCTGCCCGGATTTTCTTTGTACAGAAACACTCTAGGCATGTCACTCCCCTCCTGAAAAATCTCATAGTGGTTGCCTGTCAAACTATGAATTATGCAAAAAATCCTAACACTCGGCTACAAGGCTCTCCTTCACCTCGCCCCCTTCTACCTCACCTCCCTTCTCTCCTTCTATGGCCCAGCCCGCAACCTCTGCTCCTCTGCCGCTAACCTCCTCGTAATACGATTGATGATGTGCATCGTTCTCACCTGTCCCGCCATCGACCCCCGGCCCACGTCCTTCCTCCGGACTGGAATGCCCTCCCATCACATATCTACCAAAGTAGCTCTCTTCCCCCCTTCAAAGCCCTACTGAAAGCTCACCTCCTCCAGGAGGCCTTCCCAGACTGAGCCCCCTTTTTCCTCTCCTCCTCCCCATCACCCCCCCAGCCCTACCTCCTTCCTCTCCCCACAGCACTTGTATATATTTGTACAGATTTATTACTCTATTTATTTTACTTGTACATATTTACTATTCTATTTATTTTGTTAATGATGTGCATGTATCTTTAATTCTATTTGTTCTGATGATTTTGACACCTGTCTACATGTTGTCTGCCTCCCCCTTCTAGACCGTGAGCCCGTTGTTGGGTAGGGACCGTCTCTATATGTTGCTGACTTGTACTCCCCAAGTGCTTAGTCCAGTGTTCTGCACACAGTAAGTGCTCGGTAAATACGATTGAATGAATGGAGTTCCATCAGTGAATGTCTCTATCTCTTTTCAAACACCATTATCACTATTATTTTTATTATTTGGTATTAACAATTTCTGTGTCGAAGTCTGTGCCACCTGATGATAAATAATTCAATCGATCAATGGTATTTTTAGTAATAATGATAATAATGGTGGTTTTTGTTAAGCGCTTACTATGTGCAAAGCACTGTTCTAAGCACTGGGGAGGTTACAAGGTGATCAGGTTGTCCCACGCGGGGCTCACAGTCTTACATCCAATTTTACAGATAAGGTAACTGAGGCCCAGAGAAGTGAAGTGACTTGCCCAAAGTCACAGAGCGGACAGTTGGCGGAGCCGGGATTTGAACCCATGACCTCTGACTCCAAAGCCCCTGCTCTTTCCACTGAGCCACGCTGCTTGTTGAGTGTTTACTGTGTGCCTTACATTGTACTAAGAGCTCTGCAGAGTACAATACAATGGAGTTGGTAGATACAATTCGTGCCCACAGTGAGCTTACAGTCCAAAGATGAAATTACAATCCAAATAGGCATTTTTCCCATCCCACAGGGGCTCAGCAGGTTAAGAGGAAGTGAGAGCCCAGGAGCACAGGAATGGTAAGACACTAACGCCAGGTCACACAGCTGGCCAGTGGCCGAGCTGGGATTAGAACTCAGGTCACGTGACATCCATTCACATGCCACTGAGCCATGAGGCCTCCTAGGGAATGAATGCATTGCCACTCATGACGTAGTCTTATCAGCCAACCTCCCAGACCTTGACAAATCCTTAATATCTGAGTCAGTGATATCTATGCATATGTCTAAGGGCAATTCCTCTTTCAAAGAGGTCATAGGGGATTATTAGTACATGGACACAGACAGTTTATCCCCGAATGGATGCTGGGGAAATTTCCCCTTTAGGATCCTGCCCAGGGCAGCCTTCAGGTCCCTGTTCCTCAGACCGTAGATAAGGGGGTTCAGAGTGGGGGGCACCACAGTGTAGAACATGGAAACCAGCAGATCCAGAGCCGAGGGCAAGTCTGAAGGTGGTTTGAGATAGGCAAATGCTGCGGTAAAGAGAAAAATGATGATGACAGTGAGTTGGGGCAGGCAGGTGGAGAAGGCTTTGGTTCGGCCCTCGGAGGACGGCAACCTCAGCACGGCTGAGAAGATGTGGACATAGGAGAAGATAACGAAAAAAAGCAGATGCCATCTAAGACTAACACAGTAGCCACACTCACATCTATGGCAATGTGGTCCTCAGAGCAGGAGATCTTCAGCAGAGGGGGGACATCACAGAAGAACTGCTGGACAATATTGGACCCACAAAAGTTCAGGGAGAAGGTAGAAGCTGAAAGCCAGACTCCAAACAGACCCCCACTGAGTCATGATGCTGTTACTAAGCGCACACAGGCTGTTTTGTTCATGAAGAGCTCATAACGCAAGGGGGAGCAGATGGCGGCATAGCGGTCATAAGACATTGAAGTGAGGACATAAAACTCTGAAGCAGCAAACAAGACCACTAGGAAGAGCTGCGAGACACAACCCAGAAAGGAGATGGAGCTGTCACTGGTCAAGGAGTTGACAATGGATTTGGGGACCGTGGTAGAAATGTAGCAGAGGTCTATGAAGGACAGATTCTTGAGAAAGAAGTACATGGGGGTGTGGAGACGCTGGTTGAGGGTGGTGACAGCAACAGTGAGGAGATTCCCCAGAAGGGCCATCAGGTAGACAAGAAGGAACAGCATGGCATAGACCAGCTGCAGCTCCCGGATGTCAGAGAACCCCAGGAGGAGGAAATCAGTCACAGTGGAGTTGTTGGTCATTTCTGGGAGATGATGCTGACTCCCTGGAAAGGAAGAGGGGAACGTCAATTTAGAAGCATTGGCATTCCCTCCAGACTGTAAGTTCCTTTTGGACAGGTAACACTTCTACAAATTATATCATATTGTACCCTCTCAAGCAATTAGTACAGTACTCTACACACTGCAAGTGATCAATAAATATGATTGATTCCCATTTTAATTAATAAAGTATTTGTATTCATTGATCACCAATAGTGTTCAACAGTATTGATACATGCAGGGGTATGAAGACATCAATCAATAGCTCAATGGTATTTACTGAATAGCTCTGTACTAAGTGCTTGGGAGAGTTCAATCCAACGGAGTTGGCAGCTATTTTCCTGCCCACCAGGAGGTAACAGTCTGGTGAGTAGACTCTGCATACCATAAGTGCTTAATAAATACAATGGAAGGATAGCATCGATGACATAATCAACACTAATTCCTTTTGGAGTTTGCCAGGGCTTAGAACAGTGCTTCACACATAGTGAGCGCTTAACAAATACCATCATCATTATTATTAAATCAATCTGTTGTATTTGTCACTTGTAGTGTTCAATAGTATTAATATGTGCAGTGGTCTGGCGTGTCTTGACTTATGCTGTCGATTCGCCTCTGACCCATAGTGACTCCGTGGAAGCTTCTCTCCCAGAATACCCCACCTCCATCTGCAAGCATTCTGTTATTGTATCCGTAGAGTTTTCTTGGTAAAAATAGAGAAGTGGTTTACCATTGCCTTCTTCCACCCAGTAAACCTGAGTCTCCACCCTCGACTCTCTCCCCTGCCACTGCTGCCCAGAACAGGTGCGTTTTGACTTGTAGCAGATTGTCTTCCACTCGCTAGCCACTGCCCAAGCAAGGAATGGAATGGGTATCCCTCTGCTTCACTCTCCCTCCCTTGACTGAGACTGGTAGAGTACTGGAAACTCTCCAGGTGTGATCCTTTGAGGGGGCAGGGGTATGTACCCATCAGTGAATCAAGCAATGGTATTTACTGAGCACTTAGGGCTCAGTCTTCATTCCCATTTTACAGATGCAGTATTTGAGGCACAGAGAAGCAAAGTGCCTTGCCCAAGATCACCCAGCAATCAAGGGGCAGAGCCAGTATTAGAACCCAGGTCCCCGAGCTCATTGTTGGGTAGGGATTGTCTCTACCTGTTGCCAAATTGTACTTTCGATGTGCTTAGTACGGTTCTCTGCACATGGTAAGCGCTAAATAAATACAATTGAATGAATGAATAAATTAGTAGCAGAGTCAGGACTAGAACCGAGGTCCCCTTACTACTACCACTATACTTTGCCTCTCCCTGGGCCCAGGCACCCATTTTCCCTGGGAGGTGATGGGAGAAGATTCCCTTCTGCTCCTCCCCTCCAGACCTCCTCCAGCCAAGGTTTGTTCACTGCCTCCCCTGCCCCACCCTGGGCACACAAATCTGATTGTGGTTCTTATAGGAAAATGAATCCGAATTAAGTTTAGTTGACTTCAATCAACTCCTTGCCATTAGCTTCAAGGCTTTTTACCCATGTTCTCCTCCGTGTTTCCTTTCCCTCTTCACCAACTCCCCTCCAGCCCTTGGAAACAGATCTGCTCCCTGTGCCTCTCCAAGGACATTCCCTTCTCCAACACATGGCTCAGATCCTTTCTTCTGCCCGAATCTCCCTCTCCCTCCAAACTTGCCCAGATTGATGTTTCTTCTCCCCATGCTGAATCAGCCCAGATGCCACCTCTGCATTTACACATTCAGAACTGCTCATAGCTCTTCCCTACATATAGAGTCACATTACTGTGTAAGAACCTATTAAGCTGTGCATTTTCATGCTTATTTCCCCCTAGCTGTAATTATTTTGGATCAGTCTTGCCCAGCAGACTGGCAAATCCAGGAGGGAAAGGATTGAATCTCTTACCTGCATTGTGTTCACCTGACATTTCTGCATGGAGGAATTGATGATAGTGCTGGTGGTCTAGAACCAATCACACTCTCTCATTCCCTCCCTCTTACTTCCCACCAGAAACATTTTCTGACATCCAGGACCCACTTCTGTCCAATGTGACCACAGCATAATGCTGACGCTGTGCTGCGGGGTCCCAGCCAGCCGCTCAGACACACACACACACACACCCACACACACACACACACACACACACACACACACACACTTGCTTAAACTGACTGCGGTTACATACACATAAACACACATAGTCACACCAACCCACACCTATTTAGCCACTGATTTGTTCATTTAAATATTGGCTAAAGCATCACTCCCCCAAATCAATATCGTACCTGAAGAGTTTCCAGTACTCTGCAAGTCTGGCTACCAGACGGACGGTTAAGCAGAGGCATACCTGTTCCATTCCCAGCTTGGGCAGTGGCTAGCAGGTGGAAGGCAATCTGCTACAAGTCAAAGCTCCCCTGTACTGGGCAGCAGTGTCATGGGAGAGAGTGGAGGGGGAGACTCAGGTTTACTGCAGGGAAGAAGGAAATGGTAAACCACTTTTGTATTTTTACCAAGAAAACTGTATGGGTAAACTACCACAACATTTGCAGTTGGAGAATGGGGCATTCCAAGAGAGATGTGTCCATTCATTCCCTATGGGTCAGACACAACACGATAGCAAAAGAAAAGACAAAGAGCTTAAACATCTCTCCTCCAAACCCTTCACTGGCACCATGTATCTTTTCGCATGAAACACCACCTCACAATTATCTTCAAGGCTTTCTTCCATGTGAGACTCACTCTAAATTCCCATTTTACAGATGCGGTATCTGAGGCACAGAGAAGCAAAATAATTTGCCCGATGTCACACAGTAGACAAGGGGCAGAGTCAGGATTAGAAGCTAGGTCCCAGAGCCGGTTGTACTTTCCAAATTGTACTTTCCAAGCGCTTAGTACAGTGTTCTGCACACAGTAAGCACTCAATCAATATGATCGAATGAATGAAAGAATGAATGGTAGAGTCGGGATTAGAACCCTGGTCCCCTTACTACTAACACTACTATTTGCCTCTCCCTGGGCCCAGACACACTTTTTCCCAGGAAGGTGATGGGAAAAGATTCCCTTCTCCTCCTCCCTTCCAGACCTCCGCCAGCCAAGGTTTGCTCACTCCCTCCCCTGCCCTACCTTGGATACACACACAGCCACCGACACAACAAATCTGACTGTGGTTCTCAGAGGAAAATGAAACAGACTGAAGTCTGGTTGACTCCAATCAACTAGCTTGATTGGACTGCTACTACAACCACTAGCTTCAAGGCTTTTGACTGGTGTTCTCCTCCGTGTTTCCCTTCCCTCTTCACCAACTACCCTCCAGCCCTTGGAAATAGATCTTCTCCCTTTTCCTCTCCTCCTCCTCCCCTCCCCATCCCCCCCTCCACCTTATCCCCTTCCCCTCCCCTCAGCACTTGTGTATTTTGGACACATTTATTACTCTATTCATTTTTATTAATGATGTGTATTTAGCTATAATTCTATTTATTCTGATGGTATTGCCCCCTGTCTACTTGTTTTGTTTTGTTGTCTGTCTCCCCCTTCTAGATTGTGAGCCCGTTAGTGGGTACGGACCTTCTCTATATGTTGCCGATTTGAACTTCCCAAGCGGTTAGTACCCTGCTTTGCGCACAGTAAGTGCTCAATAAATACAACTGAATGAATGAAAAAGGACAGTCCCTTCTCCAACATATGGCTTAGATCCTTCTTTCTTCCCGAACCTCCCTATCCCTTCAAATTTGCCCAGATTGATGTTTCTACTTCCCATGCGACTCAGGCCAGATACCATCTCTGCATTTATACATTCACAACTGCTCATTGCACTTCCTTAGCTATAAAGTCACATTACTAAGCACTTACTAAACTGTGCATCCACCTTTCCATTCTTATTTCCCCCTAGCTGTAAATTACTTTGGATCAGTCTAGCCCAGCAGACTGGAAATCCAGGAGGGAATGGATTGAATCTCTTACCTCCATTGTGTTCACCCAACATCCCTGCATGGAGTAGTTGATGATAGTGCTAGTGGTCTAGAAACAATCACATTCTCTCATTCCCTCCCTGTCATTTCTCACCAGAAACTTATTCTGACGTCCAGGACAAACTCCTGGCTGAAGTGATGACATTGTCCTGCAGGGCCCCAGCCAGGCAAGTGGTTTCCATGTTAGCTGAATGGGGGTGGATTAAGAAGGGGAGATGAGTGATGGTTGGGGTCACTGCACTATCAAATACATACCTTCCTGAAAGCCCACCTGCCCCTCAGGGGATGAAGCCCTGCACCAAAGTCTGAAACTGGCTCCGTGTGGGAGCACTTCCCCAGAATGGCTCCATCTCTTGCATCTCCATCATGGTTTCTCCCTCCCCCTCCAATACCCCCCGGCCACATGCACTAGGGCAGCATGGGGCTTGGGGGCTCTGACCTCAGCGGGCTAGGGATGGTCCTCTCTCCAGTCCAGTTCTTGGGTGCAGCTGGCTATGAAGGAAGGGACAGCCTGGCACCCTCAGCAGCTCTCTTATCACCTCTGGGCAGGGAGATGTTATTCAGCGAGTCCCCCTCCCCAAAGATAAAGCTGCCACTGCACCGTGGGGAATACCAGGAAGATCAACTCAGGTGGGACTTTGTGTCCTGGCCGATGCCAAAATCCTCTGCCTGAGAGGTCCCTGAGGTCCTGCAGAGATAAAGGCCCAGTCCCTAAAGCTGCAACAATGGTGCTGTACCCCAGTATTTCCATGGAAACAACAGCATCTGCATCCCAATATTCCAAGTGTTTCTAATGTTATTGACAATCTACAACAACTGTGGGTGGTTTCAGCTTCACCTCATATACATCCTTAGTCAATCAGCTTCTCATTCAATCAGTCTGTTGAACAGATTCATTTTCTGACACCTTCTGATTGCAAAGCTAGACACAGCAAGACATTCCTCTGAATCCGTCCTATGATTCTCCCCCAGGCTGAGTGGGGTGGGGCAGGGGACTGGGGTTTTGGGAATGGGATGATGGGAAGGAGAAATTCCTGGATTGAGGAAGAATAGGATGGAAATGGCTCCTCCTGATGTGATGATTTAATAACCTGGGTTCTGGAAACTAGAGTTCCAACTGTGAATGTCTCTGTCCCCTTTCAAACACCGTTATTATGATTATTATCATTTTTATTATCTGGTGTTAACAATTTCTGTGTCCATGTCCATGCCACGTGATGAAGCAGAAACAAATTAATTCTATCCATCGAATGTATTTGTTGTGTGTTCACTGTGCACAGAACATCATAGTAAGCATTTTGAAGAGTACAATACAATAGAGTTGATAGATTCAGTGCGTGCCCACAATGGGTTTACAGCCCAAAGATGAAATTACAATCCAATCAGACACGTTTCCTGTCCCAAAAGGGCTCAGAGTGTAAGAGAAAGTGAGAGCCCTGGAATGGTAAGACACTAATGCCAGGTCTCACAGCAGGCCAGTGGCCGAGCTGGGATTAGAACTCGTCTGTAAAGTTGGGATTAAAACTGTGAGCCCCAGGTGGGACAACTTGATCACCTTGTAACCTCCCCAGCACTTAGAACAGTGCTTTCTGCATAGTATGTGCTTAATAAATGCCATCAATATTATTATTATTATTATTAACTCAGGTCATGTGACACGCATTCACGTGCCATTTAGCCATGAGGCTTCCTAGGGAATGCATTGTCACTCACGACCTAATCCTACTAATCCTAACAGCCAACTGCCCAGACCTTGACAAATCCTGAATATTCAGACTTGATTTTTGGGACTCTGGGTCAGTGATATATTTGGATATGTTGAAGGGCACTTCCTCTTTTAAGTGGGGTAGGGGATTATGGGTACATGGACACAGACATTTTGTCCCAGAACGGATGCTGGGGGAATGTCCCCTTTAGGATCCTGCCCAGGGCAGCCTTCAGCTCCCTGTTTCTCAGGCTGTAGATAAGGAGGTTCACAGTGGGGGGCACCACACTGTAGATCATGGAAACCACCAGATCCAGAGCCTAGGGCGAGTCTGAAGGTGGTTTGAGATAG
The DNA here is from genome assembly GCF_015852505.1 of Tachyglossus aculeatus. Classification (NCBI taxonomy): domain Eukaryota; kingdom Metazoa; phylum Chordata; class Mammalia; order Monotremata; family Tachyglossidae; genus Tachyglossus; species Tachyglossus aculeatus. The sequence goes on along the minus strand of NW_024045100.1, from coordinate 2,568,387 downwards.
ACAAATACTGCGGTAAAGACAAAAATGATGATGACAGTGAGATGGGGCAGGCAGGTGGAGAAGGCTTTGGTTTGGCCCTCGGAGGATGGCATCCTCAGCACGGCTGAGAAGATGAAGACATAGGAGAGGACGATGTAAATGAAGCAGACAGCATCTAAGACTAATCTAAGACTAACGACATTCCCTTCTCCAACACATGGCTCGGATCCTTCTTTCTTCCCGAATCTCCCTCTCCCTTCAAATTTGCCCAGATTGATGTTTCTTCTCCCCATGCCGAATCAGGCCAGATACAACCTCCGCATTTATACATTCACAACTGCTCATGGCGCTTCCGTACCTGTAGATTCACATTACTAAACACTTATTAAGCTGTGCATCCACCTTTCCATTCTTATTTCCCCCTAGCTGTAAATCCTTTTGGATCAGTCTAGCCCAGCAGGCCGGTAAATCCAGGAGGGAAGGGAATTAATCTCTTACCTCCATTGTGTTCACCCAACATTCCTGCATGGAGGAGTTGATGATAGTGCTCTTGGTCTAGAACCAATCACATTCTCTCATTCCTTACCTGTCACTTCTCTCCAGAAACATTTTCTGACGTCCAGGACAAACTCCTGGCCGAAGTGCTGCTGCTGCGCAGCAGGGCCCCAGCCAGGAAGCGACTTCCATGTTAGCTGGATGGAGATGGTTGAGGAAGGGGTGATAAGTGATGGTTGGGGCCACTGAAATGTCAAATACGTTATAATCATCATCATCATCATCATCATCATCATCATCATCAATCGTATTTATTGAGCGCTTACTATGTGCAGAGCACTGTACTAAGCGCTTGGGAAGTACAAATTGGCAACATATAGAGACAGTCCCTACCCAACAGTGGGCTCACAGTCTAAAAGGGGGAGACAGAGAACAAAACCAAACATACTAACAAAATAAAATAAATAGAATAGATATGTACAAAATAAATAAATAAATAAATAAATAAATAAATAGAGTAAAAAAATATGTACAAACATATATACATATATACAGGTACTGTGGAGAGGGGAAGGAGGTAAGTTGGGGGGATGGGGAGTGGGGGAGGGGGAGAGGAAGGAGGGGGCTCAATCTGTGAAGGCCTCCTGGAGGAGGTGAGCTCTCAGTAGGTCTTTGAAGTGAGGAAGAGAGCTAGCTTGGTGGATGTGGGGAGGGAGGGTATTCCAGGCCAGGGGGAGGACGTGGGCCAGGGGTCGACGGTGGGATGGGCGAGAACGAGGCACAGTGAGGTGATGAGTGGCAGAGGAGCAGAGGGTGTAGGCTGGGCTGTAGAAGGAGAGAAGGGAGTCCCACGTGGGGCTCACATTCTCAATCCCCATTTTACAGATGAGGTAACTGAGGCACAGAGAAGTTAAGTGACTTGCCCAAAGTCACACAGCTGACAACCGGTGGAGCTGGGATTTGAACCCATAACCTCTGACTCCAAAGCCCGTGCTCTTTCCACTAAGCCATGCTGCTTCTCCTGAGAGCCCACCTGCCCCCCCTGGGGATGTAGCCCTGCCCCAAATCCCGAAACTGGCTCCATGTGGGAGCACTTCCACAGAATGGCTCCATCTCTGGCAAACCCCATCATGGTTTCTCCCTCTTGCTCCACCACCCCCCAGTCACACTCACTGGGGCAGCGTAGGGCTGGAGGGCTGTTACCTCGGCTGGCTTGGGATGGTCCTCTCTTCAGTCCAGTTCTTGGGTGCAGCTGGCTATGAATGAAGGGACACCATGGTATCCTCAGCCCCTCTCTGATCACCTCTAGGCGGGGAGATGTTATCTCGCAAGTCCCCCTCCCCAAAGATAAAGCTGCCACTGCGCCGTGGGGAATCCCTGGGGGATCAACATTTGTGGGACCTCGTGTCCTGGCCGATGCCAAAAACCTCTGCCTGAGAGGTCCCTGAGGTCCTGCAGAGATAAAGGCCCAGTCCCTAAACCTGCAGCAATGGTGCTGCACCCCAGGGTTTCCATGGAAACAACAGCATCTGCATCACAACATCCCCACTGTTTCTAATATTAATGACAAGTTACAACAACTGTGGGTGGTTTCAGCTTCACCTCATATACAACCTTAGTCAACCAGCTTCTCATTCAGTCAACTGAATAATTTCATTTTCTGACACCTTCTGATTGCAAAGCTAGACACAGCAAGACATTCCTCTGAATCCGTCCTACGATTCTCCCCCAGGCTGAGTGGGGTGGGGCAGGGGACTGGGGTTTTGGGAATGGGATGATGGGAAGGAGAAATTCCTGGCTTGAGGAAGAATAGGATGGAAATGGCTCCTCCTGATGTGTTGATTTAATAACTTGGGTTCTGGAAACTAGAGTTCCAACAGTGAATGTCTCTGTCCCCTTTCAAACACCATTATTATGATTCTTATCATTTTTATTGTCAGGTGTTAACCATTTCTGTGTCCACGTCTGTGCCACATGATGAAGCAGAAACGAAATAATTCTATTGATCGAATGTATTTGCTGTGTGTTTACTGTGCGCAGAACATTGTAGTAAGCACTTTGAAGATTACAATACAACGGAGTTGGTAGATTCAGTGCGTGCCCACGATGGGTTTACAGGCCAAAAGTGAAATTACAATTCAATCAGACATGTTTCCTGTCCCACAAGGGCTCAGAGTGTAAGAGGAAGTGAGAGCCCTGGAATGGTAAGAACTAATGCCAGATCACACAGCAGGCCAGTGGCCGAGCTGGGATTAGAACTCATCTGTAAAATGGGGATTAAGACTGTGAACCCCACGTGGGACAACCTGATCACCTTGAAATCTCCCCAGCGCTTAGAACAGTGCTTTGCACAATGTATGCGCTTAATAAATGCCATCATTATTATTATTATTAACTCAGGTCATCATGTGACACCCGTTCACATGACATTTAGCCATGAGGCCTCCTAGGGAATGCATTGTCACTCATGACCTAATCTAATCAACCAACCTCCCAGACTTTGAAAAATCCTGAATATCCAGACCTCTTCTTCGGGTTCAGTGGGATATATATGGATATGTCCAATGGCAATTCCTCCTTTAAGGGAGGGTAGGGGATTACTGGTACATGAACACAGGCATTTTGTCCCAGCACGGATGCTGGGGTAATGTCCCCTTTAGGATCCTGCCCAGGGCAGCCTTCAGGTCCCTGTTCCTCATGCTGTAAATGAGAGGGTTCACAGTGGGGGGCACCATGGTGTAGGACATGGAAACCAGTAGATCCAGAGCTGAGGGCGAGTCTGCAGGTGGTTTGAGATAGGCACAAGCTGCGGTAAAGACAAAAATGTTGAAGACAGTGAGATGGGGCAGGCAGGTGGAGAAGGCTTTGGTTCGGCCCTCAGAGAATGGCATCCTCAGCATGGCTGAGAAGATGAAGATTTAGGAGAGGGTGACGCTAGTGAAGCAGAGGACGTCCAAGACGAATGCTGCAGCCACACTCACATCAATGGCAATGTGGACTTCAGAGCAGGAGATCTTCAGTAGAGGGGGGATGTCACAGAAGAACTGCTGGACAGCACTGGATCCACAAAAGGTCTGGGAGAAAGTAGAAGCTGAAAACAAGACTCCAAGCAGACCCCCACTGAGCCATGACACCACTACCATGCGAATACTAGCTGTTTTGTTCACGATGAGCACATAGCGCAGGGGGGAGCAGATGGCGGCATAGCGGTCATAAGACATTGCAGTGAGCACAAATAACTCTGAAGCGGCAAGCAGGACCACCAGGAAGAGCTGCGAGACACAACCCAGAAAGGAGATGGAGCTGTCACTGGACAAGGAGCTGACAATGGATTTGGGTACCGTTGTAGAAATGTAGCAGAGGTCTATGAAGGACAAGTTCTTGAGAAAGAAGTACATGGGGTTGTGGAGACGCTGGTCGACGGTGGTGACAACAATAATGAGGAGATTCCCCAGAAGGGCTACTAGGTAGACCAGGAGGAACTGCGTGGCATGGAGCAGCTGCAGCTCCCTGATGTCAGAGAACCCCAGGAGGAGGAATTCAGTCACCGTGGAGATGTTGGTCATTTCTGGGAGGTGATGCTGACTCCCTGGAAAGGAAAAGGGGAACTTCATTTTGGAAACATTGGCATTCCCTCCAGGCTGTAAGTTCCTTTTGAGCAGGTAACACTCCTACAAATTATATCATATCGCATCCTCCCAAGCACTTAGTACAACGTTCTACACACTGTAAGTGATCAATAAATATGATTGACTCCCCTTTTAATAAATACAGCAGTTGTATTCATTGATCACCTATAGAGTTCAATAGTATTGATACATGTAGGGATATGAACACATCAAGCAATAGCTCATTCCATGGTGTTCACTGACTACTCACTGTGTGCAGAGCACTGTACTAAGTGATCCTAAACCTTGTCCTCTCCCTGACTTTCCCATCTCTGTTGACAGCACTACCATCCTTCCTGTCTCACAAGCCCACAACCTTGGTGTCATCCTCGACTCCGCTCTCTCATTCACCCCTCGCATCCAAGGCGTCACCAAAACCTGCCGGTCTCAGCTCCGCAACATTGCCAAGATCCGCCCTTTCCTCTCCATCCATACCGCTACCCTGCTCATTCAAGCTCTCATCCTATCCCATCTGGACTACTGCATCAGCCTTCTCTCTGATCTCCCATCCTCGTGTCTCTCCCCACTTCAATCCATACTTCATGCTGCTGCCCGGATTATCTTTGTCCAGAAACGCTCTGGGCATATTACTCCCCTCCTCAAAAATCTCCAGTGGCTACCAATCAATCTGCGCATCAGGCAGAAACTCCTCACCCTGGGCTTCAAGGCTCTCCATCACCTCGCCCCCTCCTACCTCACCTCCCTTCTCTCCTTCTACTGCCCAGCCCGCACCCTCCGCTCCTCCACTGCTAATCTCCTCACTGTACCTCGTTCTCGCCTGTCCCGCCGTTGACCCCCAGCCCACGTCATCCCCCGGGCCTGGAATGCCCTCCCTCTGCCCCTCCGCCAAGCTAGCTCCCTTCCTCCCTTCAAGGCCCTGCTGAGGGCTCACCTCTTCCAGGAGGCCTTCCCAGACTGAGCCCCTTCCTTCCTCTCCCCCTCGTCCCCCTCTCCATCCCCCCATCTTACCTCCTTCCCTTCCCCACAGCACCTGCACATATGTATATATGGTTGTACATATTTATTACTCTATTTATTTATTTATTTATTTATTTTACTTGTACATTTCTATCCTATTTATTTTATTTTGTTGGTATGTTTGGTTTTGTTCTCTGTCTCCCCCTTTTAGACTGTGAGCCCACTGTTGGGTAGGGACTGTCTCTATGTGTTGCCAATTTGTACTTCCCAAGTGCTTAGTACAGTGCTCTGCACATAGTAAGCGCTCAATAAATACGATTGATTGATTGATTGATTGATTGATTGATTGTGAGGTCCTTGAGGGTAGAGATTGTGTTTTTTTACCTTTCTTGTACATTCCCGTCTCACAAGCCCACAACCTTGGTGTCCTCCTTGACTCTGCTCTCTCATTCACCCCACACATCCAATCCATCACCAAAACCTGCTGGTCTCACCTTCACAACATTTCCAAGATCCGCCCTTTCCTTTCCATTCAAACTGCTACCTTGCTGGTACAATCTCTCATCCTATCCTGACTGTATGACTGCATCAGCCTCCTTTCTGATCTCCCATCCTCCTGTCTCTCCCCGCTTCAGTCTATACTTCACTCTGCTGCCTGGATTGTCTTTCTACTGAAGCGCTTTGGGCATATCACTCCCCTCCTCAAAAATCTCCAGTGGTTGCCCATCAACCTTTGCGTGAAGCAAAAATTCCTCAATAGTGGCTTCAAAGCTGTCCATCACTTCACCTCCTCCTACCTCACTCCCCTTCTCCCCTTCTACAGCCCAGCTTGCACACTCCATTCTTCTACTGCTAAACTCCTCACTGTGCCTCGTTTTAGCCTGGCCCACTGTCGACCCCTGGTCCATGTCCTAGGTCTGCTCTGGAATGCCCTCCCTCCTCATGTCTGCCAAACTAGCTCTCTTCCCCTTTTCAAAGCCCTACTGAGAGCTCACCTCCTCCAGGAAGCCTTCCCAGACTGAGCCCCTCCTTTTCCTCTGCTCCTCCTCCCCTCCCCGTTGTCTCTACTCCCTCCCTCCGCTCTACCCCCTTCCCCTCCCCACAGCACATGGGTATATTTCTACATATTTATTATTCTATTTATTTTATTAATGATATATATATATCTATACTCAATTTATCTGTTATGATGGTATTGACGCCTCTGTACTTGTTTTGTTGTCTGTCACCCCCTTCTAGACTGTGAGTTCGGTGTTGGGTAGGGATTATCTCTACCAGTTGCCGAATTGTACTTTCCAAGTGCTTGGTACAGTGCTCTGAACAAAGTAAGCGCTCAATAAATACGATTGACTGAATGAATGAATTATTAAGCCTTTTGGGCAATGCTCTGCTTTTAGGAAATATTTTTGAGTGAAAGGGAGTGGAAAGACAATAATAATGCTAAATATGGTGTTGGTTAAGCCTGTACTATGTTCCGGGCACTGTACTCAGATCATAACAATAATTCTGAAATTTGTTAAGGGCTTACTATGTGCCAAGATGTACATTAAGCCCTAGGGTAGACACAATATAAGTAGAACTCACACAGTCCTTTTCCCTCGTGGAGGAGGGAGAACAGATATTGAAGCCCACTTTTAGAGGTGAGGAAACTGAAGCACAGATATTAGGTGACCTGTCCCAGGTCACACAGCAAGCAAGTGGCAGAATTGGGATTATAACCTCAATGTCTTAACTCCCAGTCCTATGGTCTTTCTAGTGGACTGTATCGCAGATTAAAACAACAACAACAACAACAACAACAACACACACACACACATATGAAAAAGATACTACAAATAACAATGATCCAGGTCACAATACAAATCCTCAAATAAAATATGATAACAAATGAGAGGGACCATATAAATTTTGTACTTGAAATCTCCCAAGTAGGAAACTTTGGATTGCCCATATTTGGATCCTTGGATCCCGGGGAATGAGGGATAGTGAGTCTGATGTGGGATTCTGTAGGCCAGACTATGTGTTTAATAAATGCCAGTATTATTTCATGAAGGGAATGAGTGTCTTCTCTCCCTGCCAATCTCTGTCTTGGAGGCTACAATAATATTCATTAAACACTTACTAGGTGACAACCACTGAGGGAGATTCAAGATAATCTGATCAGTTATAGCCCTGTCACACATAGGGCTCAGAATCTAAGAGTGAAGGTGAGTTGCTATCTTATCCCCATTTTGCTGATGAGGAAACTGGGCTCAGAGAGCTTCACTGAATCGTCCAGTGTCACATAGCCAGTCATTGTCAGAATTGGCTCTGGAACCATGTCTCCTGAATCTCAGACACTTTCTCTTTCCACGAGCCCTCTCTGATAGGGCAGGTAAGTGATTTTTTTCATATCTAAGGGATGCCTAAGTCTTTCAGGTAGCAGATATTGCTTAATGTGAGTTGGATTTTGGACTGCTATGGATGATGGATATTTTATATAAATCATTTAAGATGAACTATTTACATAAGTTATTAAATGACAAATTTTGGCTATATTTCTGGGTAAGGGCCTTGGTCACAAATGCTCCCAGCTTTTGTTTTGATAAGTTATGGCCCAGTGTTTCCCTCTATCCTGGAGAATCTTTATTTGTCCTTCTCATATAACAAAATGTCATTTAAAATTTCTATTTCACAAGTCCCTGGGGATAGACCAAAATAGTGCTACATTATCATGAAAGGAGAAGCTCGTCATGCGCAACTGTTTCCTATGGAATTAGAGAACACTTGGTGTAAGAGAAAACGTTGCCATACCTTGCAAACCTTAAGCAAGCAAGACAACAATAATAATAATGATAGCATTTGTTAAGCGCTTACTATGTGCAAAAACAGATGACAGACTTTTTGTTTGCACAGTGGAGCCAGAACTCTGGGTCTTTCATTGGCCTTTTAAATCAAACATGCACTCATTGATAGATTTCTCCATTAGTGGTGTACTCTTCAAATTTGAAAGACAATTCTATGTAAACTCTAAACAATCCTATTTCACATCCTTGCAGCCTTGGACTTATGCTTTATGGCGTTGATTCAGTGAACTACCTTGGCTCAGTCTGATGCTCTAGAGGTTTTTCCCAAGGCTCTTTAGGGTTTGCCACTGCAGCAAGACAGAAAGCAGCAACAGTGGTCTGGTGTCTTTCCAGAGATGAGGGAAATAGAAGGTGTCATCTCCGGAGGGACTCATAGTTCAGGATTCTCCCGAGTCCCCCTCTAGACACTAACATTAATTAGACCTGAAAAGTTAACAAGTCATGACTCTCTCCAAAACTAGTGGTATTAATAAAAATGTCCACACAGCTTGGCTTTTCCTCCTTAGTCTTAGGTTCAGAGCAATAGTTGGATAATTCCAGATCACTTCAAGGGTGTCTCAGGATTTTCAGTTGCTTCCCTCAACCGGAGCCGCAAAGCCCTGCTCTGAAACGCTGTCTCACTGGAGCTCCCCTGAGCTGGTTTACTGCTGTCCCCTTCCAGAAACTCCATGGAGGTAAGTGGTTGGATCTGAACTCGATTCATTCATTCAATCGTATTTACTGAGCGCTTACAGTGTGCAGAGCACTGATCTAAGCACCTAGAAAGTACAGTTCATCAATGGAAAGAACCTTAGCCAGTCATTGCATCAAGAGGTTCCCATCTTTCTGAGCTGAAGTGATACTGCAATAGCTTAGTCTCCCTTTCCCTTCAATCTCTTCAATTCTCTGCATTTTCTCTCCATTGCCAGGTGACGGAGTGTGGAATAGATCATGTCTCTGTGATATATTGGACTTCAAGGTTTGAGAAAAAAAATCTAGATAATATCCTTCTCCCTGTGCTGGGCAAAGCAACCAAGAATGTTGCTAGTCAATTTGTGGATGACCTGAGATTTGCCAGGGTCATTAACACTTTGGAAGACATGGCTGAATTGTAAAAACGATCCTATGTGAATAGACTGAAATTCAGAAAGGATGATTTCTAGGTGGCACTCTTAGATATAAGAAACAAAGCACACAAACAGGAAAAGAGTGGTTCACACTATTCAGTAATTGACATTCAGTACTTAGTTGTTCACAAGCTGAAAGTCAATCTAAATGAAGGCCCTTTATAGGACCTCTATTAATAAGCAATGGGAGTTTGGTATTCGAGATGGGAATGGTAATTTTTCCACTCTGCTAGTTTCTGGTGAAATATTCTGGGTTGCCTGGACTTAGTCTTGGTCCTTGAACATTTTTGCTGTGGTATTCATTATGCAATTTCTATGTGCCAAACTCTTAATCAATCAATCAAGCAATCAATTGTATTTATTGAGTACTTATTGTGTGCAGAGCACTGTACTAAGCACTTGGGAAGTACAAGTTGGCAACATATAGAGATAGTCCCCACCCAACAGTGGGCTCACAGTCTAAAAGGGGGAAACAGAGAACAAAACCAAACATACTAACAAAATAAAATAAATAGAAAAGATATGTACAAGTAAAATAAATAAATAAATAAATAAATAGAGTAGTTTCTGGTGAAATATTCGGGGTTGCCTGGACTTAGTTTTGGTCCTTGAACATTTTTGCTGTGGTATTCATTATGCAATTACTATGTGCCAAACTCTTAACCAAGTGTTGGGGTAGATGGAATGCAATCAGCTCAGATACAGTAAAAAGACCCTCTTTGTGCAGCAGGGATAACGTGTGACCTGATTATCTTCTATTTCCCCTTGCATTTAGCGCAGTGCTTGGCATGTGGTAAGGATTTAAGAAATAGCATCATTATTTTAATTTGAAAAGGGGTGGGAAATATGTCCATTGGTTGAAAGATAAAGGCATTGACGGTACTCTATCTAGAGACAGATGGAGCTTACAGTGGGCTTGATACGAAAATTGCTGACTAGTTTATTTTCCATGTTTATTGATATTTAAATTTGAGAATAGGGGCTTAAATTAAAGCAGGTGAGAATGTGGTTGGATATAAGAACTGCTAGACAGTGAGCTTCTGAAAGGCAGAAACTAGGTTTACCTACTCCATTGTATTTTCCCAAACGTTTAAAACACTGTTTTGCACAAAGTAGATGGCCAATAAACACCCTTGATGGATACTAGAATGGGAAAAACATGGGGAAAAAACAAAACAAAACTCCAAAGGTGGCTTGTGGAATCCCCATCCCTAAAAATCTTTAAGAAAAGAAAACATGGGAAATAGTTCTGGATGCAGTTTATCCCGGTTTAGTCAATTTCTTGGTTTAATTTGCGTGGGGAAAAATGATTAGAACTACCTTATGATTCAATCAATTATATTTATTGAGTGCTCACTGTGTGCAGAACACTGTACTAAGCACTCAAGAGAGTACAATATAACAGAGTTGGTAGACAAGTTCCCTGCCCACATTGAGTTTACAGTCTAGAGGGGCATACAGACATTGATACAAATAAATAAATTAGGGATATAATAATAATAATAAAAATAATAATGGCATTTAGTAAGCGCTTACTATGTGCAAAGCACTGTTCTAAGCGCTGGGGGGAATACAAGGTGATGAGGTTGTCCTACATGGGGCTCACAGTCTTCACCCCCATTTTACAGATGAGGTAACTGAGGCACAGAGAAGTTAAGTGACTTGCCCAAAGTCACACAGCTGACAAGTGGTGGAGCCGGGATTCGAACCCATGGCCTCCGAATCCAAAGTCCGGGCTCTTTCCATTGAGCCACGCTGCTTCTCCAGCCACACTGCTTCTGTACAGAGCTTATGTACATAAGTGGTGAATAAAGGTGAAAATCCAAGGCCAAGGGTGATGCAGAAGGGAGTGGGAGAAGAGGAAATGAGGTTCTAGATAGTCAATTGTATTTTCTGAGAGCTTACTGTGTGCAGAGCACTGTACTAAGTGCTTGGGAGAGTACAACATAACAACAAACAGGAGGTTTTCAAAACATAGGAGACTGTGGAAACAGCTCTACTTAAAGACACAGTGATTTCCTCGGTTCTTGGATTCTGATATTCATCGGGATTGGAAAAATGTGCTCAAATCACGGAGCAAAACATATCAGGGGGAGAAAAGGAAAGTGAAACAGGTATTTCCTGGGGATTCTGCCCCAGGGCTATTGCAGATAATTGCAGAAGAGGGAAAGTGAATCCACAAAAGCTGATGAAGTCAGTAAGCCAAGGTCAGCTTCCTGGGCCATCATCTGGGGGCGGGGACTATTCTGTAGTCGGGAACGATGCCCATAAACATGAAGCCTTCTCCTTCCACAGGCACCTGAAAGTCTCCCAGCCCTTCTTGCTGCCCACTTCTGCCCTGGTCAAAGGAGGCAGGGTACTAACATCCCTTTGCGGACAGCCCTCACCTCCTATTATGCAGAAGAAAAGATGAGGAATTGCAACTTGCTAGTCAGAGAAGGTGAGTTTTGACTCCTGAGGGACCCGTTGGAAGCTTACATTGGGGGCTGTCCATTGTGGAAGCTGTGAGGTCAAGCTCTGAGGTGCTTTTTATTAAAATGGTATTTATTAAGTGCTTACTATGTGCCAGACATTTTACTAAGCACTGGGAAAGATACAAGTGAATCAGGCTCGATGCAGTCCATCTCCCATATGGGGCTCATGGTCTTAATCCCCATTTTACAGAAGAGATAACTGACATATGGAGAAGTTAAGTGACTTGTCCAAGGTCACATGGTAGGCAACTGTTGCAGCCAGAATTAGAACTCTGATTCCCAAGACTGTGCTTTATTCACTAGACCTCGCTGCTTTGACCATGCTGTGGTCACTAGTACTGGCAGGGGTTTGAAGGTAAAGACAACTGACCCGGGTGGCAGGATCCCCAATCAGCAGCTTCAAATGGGAGTATGGAGAGGAAGGGACGAAGGGGAGAAGAAACATTTAAATGATACAAGGAATCAACATCATTGGAGCGGAGAACCGCTGAAAATGTTTGGGGAGCCAGCTGTGCAGTCAGTTAAGGCCAGCAAGGTGACACCCTGCATTGGCTCTATTAGAACAGAGGCTGTTAGAGGATTTTGATAGCAAGGAGGCAAATTAAAAAAAAATCAAACTAGTGCCAAGGACTGAAGAGAGCAAGCACCCTAGCTCAGCACAGGAACATCTTAGACTGTAAGCTCCTTGTGTGTCTACTATTGCATTACACTCTCCCAAGAACTTAGTATGGTGTGCTTTGCCCACAGAATAGCACTCAGTTAAAGCCACTGATTGATGAACGTGATATAGATGGAGCCTTTCTCATCAGGTATGACAGTGTGGCCTTGGTTCTGAGACTTCAGGACAGAGAACCTGTGTGAAGAAAATGATTGTTGTGTTTAGTGTATTGCCACTTGCACTCTCTTCTCCCTGCCAGTCAAATTCCAAACCGGGCGACGAGTGCCACGAGCAAGTAGGTGGGCAGGATTGCAACATGTGCAGAAGGACTCACCTACGGCCAAATGGACCAGAGCATAGTTCCGGTGACCTGGAGGGTGGTTTCCTTGGTAACTGCTACTGTTTCCAGGAGGTATTCCCTACTGCCAGAGTTGGGATTAGAGACCTCAACTCCTGATTCTCAAAGTTGTGCTCTTTCCACTGGACTGACAACATAAAAATGACCGCAGCGCTTGTCGTGGTCGTTCCTGTGGACCAAACCTCCGCTTTGACTGTGCAGTTGTTTGAACCCCAAATAATTCCAATCTATACATACAAGCCGCCGTGTTCAGCATCCTTTCCCAAAGCAAAGCAACATGGTCTAATGGAAAGAGCACAGGACTGGCAGTTCGAAGAGCTGGGTTCCAATTCTGGCCCTGCCACCCACCTGCCATGTGAACTTGGGCAGGTCATTTAATTTATGAGGAAACAGAGGCCTAGAGAAGTTAGATGACTTACCCAAGGTCACACAGCTGGCCGGTCCTCTGAATCCCAGCCCCATGCTCCTTCTCCTAGGCCTCGCAAGCTTTGGCCATCACATCTTGTCCATTAATGCTATTGTTCGGGGCAAAGAGTTTGTATCTCAAGTTCTGACTGTAACTATAAATTCCCTCTGCCCTGGCCTGCCCTGACTATTTTCGCTGGGAGTTGGGAATAATGGGGACAATGCAATTCTCTCAATCTGGGGCTGAGCACAGCAATGCAGCACAAATCCTCTGTGTAATTCTTTGGTGATAATACAGTGATTGTCTCTATGGATAATCAGCCAAGGGAACAGCCCCTTCTCAACTCCATGGAGGTAATGGTGTGACAGTTGCCCTGAATGATCAGCTCATGAGAAGCGCCCCCCTTACACACACATACTAGTCCATGGTGGGGATGGGACAGTTTTATCCATGAGCAGCCATGGGGATATCCTCAATGTAACCCCATGATGATAATGGGGTGGTCGTTGCCTTGGATGATCAGCTATGGGAAGCCCAAAGTGCACAAGTCCATGACAGTGATGGTTGCCTTGGATAATTATCTATGGGAATGTCTTCAATGCACCTGTAATGGTGACAGGGCAACGGTTGCCACGAGCACTGTCTTGGGGACTTGGTGATCGTTTTTACCCATCAGAGACGAATATGGAGTCCAGGAGTCTGCAGTGTCTGTGATCCCTGCCTCTTGCTGATGGAGCTTTTATATTATTGTGGATGCGCCATCAACTTCTCAAACTCAATATGTCCAAAACTGACCTTCTTGCCTTCCCTCTTTAAACCACTTTGCCTTTCTAGCTTTACTCTTTCTGGCAGAACCATTTTTCACCCCCATACTCCCTGTCCCAGAAGCCCATCATTCTTGAGTCTTTGCTCTCTTTGAACCCTTGTGACCATCTGCCCCATATTCATTCATTCATTCAATCGTACTTAATGAGCACTTACTGTGTGCAGCACACTGTACTAAGCTCTTGGGAAGTATAAGTCGGCAACATATAGAGACGGTCCCTACCCAACAACGGGCTCGCACTCTAGAAGCCATATCCGTAAATGTCCCAAACAAGTCATTCAGGAGCTTACACAGGAAGCTTTAGGTTGCTCAGTTGATGAGGTGGCATGTTGTATGTGCTGAAGGACAAGGGCTCCAGCTTGCCCCAGTGTGTGGACAATCACGAGTTGAGGACTTGGAAGCACTCAGCATTTCCATGTCTGGTGAAGGGATACAAGAACCCGGACTGAGCTGGGGTCCTTTTTAGCCACTGCACAGAGGACACCACGTGGTCTGGGCCTGGTGAACCTACCCGGTGTGACAGGGGGTGCCCACCCCAAGACCAGCCCAACTAAGGAGGCCGGCAACTCTCGGGAACCATGAGTATTTAACGACTGTAATCAGCTTGCCCCGAGATGTGCCAAGGAATGGATATAGGTACTTGAGGCTACATCTGACTGAATGCTAGCTACGAGGAACCCAGTTGAGGTGCTTATCTGATCTACTTTGATTAGCATTTGTGAGCAATAAACCTTTTATCCCTTGTACCACAAGCGGTTTAGAATCCAAAATGAAGCTGGCCCTGCCTCTTCTCCTCCATTCAATATACTCCTAAATCTTGGTGATTCCTCCTTCATGATATTTTCCACATCTGTCCTTTCCTCTCCACTCAAACAGGTAACACCCTTGTCCAAGCTCTGGCTATAGCATGATTAGTGTACTCCATTAGCCCCCTTGCTGGCTTTTCTGCCTCCAGCCTCTTTCTGCTACTGCATGGATCATTATCTGGCAGGGTGGTTCATCACACATCTCTCCAGTCCTCCAAAACTGCCAGTGGTTACCCATCTTTCTCTGTAACAAGCAGAAATGTCTTACCCTAGGCTTCAAGGCTCTCCAGTGACAGAGTTATTTCACCCACAATGTCCCAAAATGCAGTCTTCCCTCCTTTCAAGCTTATCTTCTAGCCATCCCTCACTCCAGACCCTCCCACTTTCAAACTCTAGCTCATGCTTGTTTCTAACTTGTGGGCAGGAATCATGTCTATCAGCTCGATTGTACTACACTCTTCCCAATATGGTAAGTGCTCAATAAATACTACTGATTGATTGATAATTGCTGGCATCCCATTCCACGGCAGAAAAAGAACAACTTCCTAATATCCCTAGTGATGTCTACAACATTAAAAAAACTCTTCTGTTTCCAAGTGTTCTTTCCTAAAGTGACCAACTCGCAATTTCTGAAGTTGAAATGGACAATTGTACCTCGGTGACGGAATTCTTCCTCCTGGGGTTCTCCAACAGCCGGGAGCTGCAACTGGTGTATGCCACGATGTTCCTCCTGGTTTACCTGGTGTCCCTGATGGGGAATCTCCTCATCATCGCCGTTATCATGTACGACCGGAACCTCCACACCCTTATGTACTCGTTCCTCAAGAACCTTTCCTTCATAGATCTCTGCTACATCTCTGTCACTGTCCCTAAATCCATCCTCAATGGCTTGACTGGCAGTGTGTCCATCTCTCTCCTGGGGTGTGTTCTGCAGCTGTATTGAGTTACTTTCCTTGCATGTGCTGAGCTGCTCTTACTCACAGCCATGTCCTATGATCACTATATTGCCATTTGCTGTCCTTTGCACTCTGACAGCATCATAAACCGAGGGGCCAGTGTGAAGATGGTGGCCGTGTCCTGGCTTGGTGGAAGCTTCAATGGCTTCATTCACACAACAGCAACTTGTACTCTCCCCTTCTGTGGGTCCAATGTGATCCACGAGTTCTTCTGTGAAATCCCCCAACTCCTAAAACTCTCCAGCTCTAGAAGGAATGTGCCCCAGTTGGCAGTCACAATGGTCTCCGCAGTTTTTGTTCTTAGTTTTATAGCCGTCATTATCTCTTACGTTCACATCTTCTCTTCCGTGTTGAAAATCTCATCTGCAGAGGGTCAGTCCTAAGCCTTCCATACCTGCCTGCCCCATCTCGTCGTTTTCACCACTTTTCTGATCACTTGTGTCTTTGAGTATTTAAAGCCAACATCAGACTCTCCTTCCATCCTGGATGTGCTGCTGTCTGTTTTTTACATTGTGGTGCCCCCCACCCTGAACCCCCTAATTTACAGTCTGAGGAACATGGACATGAAGGCTGCAATTGGGAAATTTATAGGTTCCTTCAGAATCGGGTAGGCTTTTCAGATTTCAAATTAGTCCGCATTTCACGGGATTGGTCAGTTGGTCAGTCAGTCCTAAAGCAGCTCTTCATGACCATAAGGAAAAGAAGTTCCAAGAAGCCTCTGATGTAACTGGACCTCTAAGCTGAGCAGTGGACTGTCAAGCCTGAAAGATCCTGGTGTATTCCAATTATTGAAGTTATAAATCTAGGGACACGTCCCCTGGAATCTTGCATTGAGAGTGACATTTAAGCCTCTATCCTGATCAGGAATAGGTGCAAAGTAATTAGTCCTAGGTGATGATGGTTCATGCAGGGCCACTCTTACTTGCTTCAGCCCTGGAAATCAGATTCCTGCTGGAACATGGAGTAGAATAATTGAGAAGCTTGGGTGCAGCCCATTGCAGAGGGCACACAGAGGCTCGTGATAGGCAGGACCCATTGATGGGCAAGATGACCATCATAAGTGTTAATGTGCCCTGAGAGCCATTACCCAACTTATGGATGATTTGCTAGTCACTGCAACTGCTGTGGTGCTTGGAGTAGTAGCAGTAATAGTAATAGTAGTAGTAGTAGTAATAGAGGTATCAGAAATGGAAGCATTGTGACCAAGTGGATACAGCACAGGCCTGGGTTCTAATCCCTGCTCTACCACTTGCCTGTTGTGGGACTTTGGAGAAAGTCACCACTTCTCTGGGCCCATCAGTTCTACTTTCACAACGTTGCTACAATCCGTCCCTTCCTCTCCATCCAAACTGCTACCGCATTAATACAGGCACTTATCCTATCCCACCTTTATTATTTTATCAGTCTCCTTGCTTACCTCCCAGCCTCCTGTCTCTCCCCACTCCAGTTCATACTCCACTCTGCTGCCCAGATTATTTTCCTTCAAAATCGTCCAGACCAAGTTTCCCCACTCCTCAAGAAACTCCAGTGGTTGTTCATCCACCTCCTCATCAAACAGAAGACTCCTCACCATTGGCTTTAAAGTATTTAATCACCTTGCCTCCTTCTACCTCATCTCGCTACTCTCCTACTACAACCCACCCCGCACACTTTGTTCCTTTAATGCTAATAATAATAATAATAATGGCATTTATTAAGCACTTACTATGTGCAAAGCACTGTTCTAAGCGCTAGGGTAGATACAAGGTGATCAGGTTGTCCCATGGGGGGCTCACAGTCTTAATCCCCATTTTACAGCTGAGGTAACTGAGGCACAGAGAAGTGAAGTGACTTGCCCAAAGTCCCACAGCTGACAACTGGCAGAGCCGGGATTTGAACCCGTGACCTCTGACTCCAAATCCCGGGCTCTTACCACTGAGCCACGCTGCTTCTCACTGTGCCTCCAGCTTCTATATCTTGCCACCAACCTGTCACCCACATCCTACGTCTGGCCTGGGACATCCTCCCTCCTCATATCAGATAAATAACTACTCTCCCCCAATTCAAAGCCTTACTGAAGGCCCATCTCCTCCAAGAAGCCTTCCCTGACCAAGCCCTCCTCTCCTCTTCTCCCACTCTCTTCTGCATTGCTCTGACTTGCTCACTTCATCTATCCTCCCTCCCATCCCCACAACACATATCTATATATCTGTAAAGTATTTATGTATTTATATTAATGCCTGGCTCCCCCTCTAGGCTGTGAGCTCAATGTGGGCAGGGAATGTGTCTGTTTGTTGTTGTATTGCTCTCCCCCAAGTGCTTAGTCCAGTTCTTTGCACTCAGGAGATGCTCAATAAGTGTGATTGAATGAAAGAATGAATGGGCCTCCATTTACTCATCTGTAAAATGGAGATTCAGAACCTGTTCTCCCTCCTGCTTATCCTATAAGCCACATATGGGACAGCTACTGTGTCTAACCTGGTTGTCTTATATCTGTCCCAGTTCTTAGTTCAGTGCTTAGCACATGGTAAACATTAAGCAAATACTACACTTATCATTATTATTGGTATTTATTGGTAGCCAACTGGGTGCAGTGCACTATATGAAGATTTGGGATACTCAAGGCATGTTCTCTGCCAACAAGGAGCTTACTCTCTAGTGAAGGGAGTGGACGTAGAAATATTTATGAACAGTGGAATCAGAATAAATACACTGAAAATGCTATCAAATTTGCCTATAAATACAGGTGCAGAGGATAGGTACAAATAAAGATATGAGTGTAAGAAGCAGCTGAAGACACCAGGAACACACACAAGCAAGGGATTGTGTCTACTGACGCTATTATACTGTACTCTCCCAAGCACTTGGTACAGTGCTCCTCACACAGTAAGCACTTAATAAATACCATTGATTGATTTGGAATGGTATTTATTGAAGTCCCAGTCTCTGCAATGCACAGTATGAAGCATTTGGAAAGGTAAACAGAAAGGAGAGATATGTTATCTGCCCACCAGGAGTTTACACTCTAACAAAAATAAATAGACATCTATTCCAGATTTCCCCACTCCATCTCATGTCTTTAGAATTCTCTCCCAGTTTTCCCCCAAACCCTCCATTTGTGCTTCAGGCTGACTGCTCACTCTTCATTTGAGAGGAGAATAAAGAATAGGGGGAAGTGGGAGGAAGGCAGTGTAAATGACGGAAGGCAAGAAGAAAGGAGAAGGGAAACAAAGAGGTCTCTCGCTGTAACAAGGAATGGAGTGTGTAGGAATTGTAGACTTCGTTTTTCCTGGACCCCTCCATTGAGCGTTCATGGCCACTGGTCAAGATTTCAAGCTTCATAATGGTAATAATAATCGTGATATCTGTAAGGCACTTACCATATGCCAAGCACTGTATTAGACATAGTATGCTGGGTACAAACACAGTCCTTATGCCACACAGGCTCTCAGTCTAAGCAGATGGGAGAATGGTTATTTCATCTCCATTTTACAGTTAAGGAAACAGAGGCACAGAAAGTTTTACTTACTCTCCCAATGTCACCCTGCAGGCAGTGACAGAGCCAGGACTAGGATCCAGGTTCTTGGACTCCCAGGCCACTGCAATTTCCACTAGGTCACCCACACAATGCTGAGGTAAAACCATTCTGGAGTGAAGACTGGTTAAGTCAGAGGTATAGTCCGGGCGGTCCGTGGAGAAGGACCTATTATCCGATAGATGTTTTCTCCTTTGGGAAATCTTTTGGCCATAGCAGCCTTCCCATCACTGCCTTCATGTCCCGGTTCCTCAGGCTGCAGATGAGGGGATTAAGGGAAGGGGGCACCACGGCATAGAGCACAGACACCAGCAGGTCCAATGCAGAGGGAAAGCCTGATATTGGCTTTAGGTAGGCAAAGAAGCCTGATGTGAGGAACAGAGTGACGATGACCAGGTGGGTGACGCAGGTGGAGAAGGCTTTAGAGTGGCCCTCTGCCGATGGCATCCTCAGCATGGCTGAGAAGATGCGGATGTAGGATCCCATGATGAGCACGAAGCAGAAGAAAGATAAGCAGACGGTAATGGCCAAACTCACATCTTCTGTAACATGGACAGTGGAACATGCAAGTCTTAGCAACTGGGGACCGTCGCAGAAGAACTGGTGGATAGTGTTGGGGCCACAGAAGGGTAGAGAGAAGGTGCTGGCTGTGTACATGATGGCATTCAAACAGCTGCCGAACCAAGAGGAAGCCAACATGCGTACACAGGCCCCGTGGGGCATGGTGATCTCATATTGCAGGGGGCAGCAGATAGCGACATAGCGGTTGTGGGACATCATCGTAAGCAGGGCCATCTCTGTTCCAGCGAATAAAAATACGAGGAATACCTGGGCAGCGCAGCCCAGCAGAGAGATGGAGTTGACATTCGTGAGGGAATTGAGGATGGATTTGGGGACCGTGACGGAGATGTAGCTGAGGTCAATGACGGAAAGGTTCTTGAGGAAGAAGTACATGGGAGTGTGGAACTGCCGTTCAAGGGTGGTGACGGCAATGATGAGGAGATTCCCCATCAGGGCTGCCAGATAGACCAGAAGGAACAGCATAGTGTGGATCAGCTGCAACTCCCGGATGTCGGAGAATCCCAGGAGGAGGAATTCTGTCACCGTCGTGATGTTAGACATGGACTGGGAAATGTCATGAGCTGCCTGTGAGAGTGAAGTAGGAGTTTAAAGTCAACATCCCCAACTGAGCATCTTCTGAGTCTGCTATTAGTCTTGGGGGTTTTCTGGAGAAGAGCTATAAGCAATCTCCTGAAAAAGTATAATCTGACGGGTGACAGGAGGCAGGAGTGCATTTTGGCCCAGATACAACAACAAAAAATAATAATTGTGGTATCTGTTAAGCACTTACTATGTGTCAAATGCAGTTCTAAGTGCGGGGGTAGATACATGATAAGCAGTACCTCACCATTTAAGTAGGAGGAAGAAGGGTCTTAATCCCCATTTTACAGGTGATGAAACTGCGGCCCAGAGAGGTTAAATGACTTGCTATGATCATCCAGCAGGCAAGTGGCAGAGTCAGGTCAAAACAGAGGTCCTCTGACTACCAACCCTAGGCCATGCGACTACTCAATAACCCTACTGAATCACATCTCTGCCAAGTAGCTTCCTCTGATTATACTCTCTTTTCCCCACTTTACTGGCATTCTCTTCAATGTCTTCTCATTCTATGGTACACTTGAATCAGTACCCTTTGAGAACTTTTTTTCTCTCTTCTCTTCCAGACATACAGCATTTATGTCCATATCTTTATTTCCTGCCACTTTCACTACTTGTAATTTGTTTGAATGCCTGTCTCCCCAACTAGTATTATTAGCTCCTTTTTTAAAAGATGGTATTTAAGTGATTACTATGTGCCAAGCACTTTTCTGAGCGCTGGGGTAGATGCAAGGTAATCAGGTTTTCCCACGTGAGGCTCACAGTTTTAATCCCCTTTTTTACAGATGAGGTAACTGAGGCACAGAGAAGTTAAGTGACTTGCCCAAAGTCACAAAGCTGACAAGTGGCGGAGCTCCTTGAGGGCAGTGGTCATGTTGTGCTGTAATTTTCCAAGCACTTAATGCAGTGCTCTGCACGTAGTAAGTGCTCAATAAGCATCATTAATGTATTGATTGATCTGTGCATTAGGGTCTGTATCCTTTAAGAACTTCGATATTCACCGCACCCCCAGTCGCACAGCACTTTGCCCATAGTCTTATACTCTGTTACTTCCCTTATTTGTAATTTATTTTAATGCCTGTCTCTCTTACTATTCTATAAATCCCTTTAGAGAAGGCATCATCGTCTATCTACTCTATTGTATTGTGCTCTCCCCAGTGCTTCATACAGTGCTCTGCACCAAATAGCACTTAACAAATACAATTGATTAAGATGTAATTCCAGGTAGAATCCAGATATATTTCCATGCCAGTGAGTCAGCAGATATTTACTGCACCCTCCCACAAGGTCATCCACTGCCTTTCATTGACAGGGATCAATGTAAAGAGTAGACCTCCTCTCAAAATCTACAACCTCCACCCGTGCTTCTGACCTCATCTTCTACCATTCACTTTCGAGTGGCTGCTTCTACATTGCTTGTAAGCATGCTAACGTATCCCGTATCTTCAAAAAAACCCTCTTTGTCCCTACAACTCCCACCAACTCTTGTCCTATCTCCCTCCTACAATTCCTCTCCAAACTCCTTGAGCAAGTTGTCACTTTTCCTCCAATTCTGTCCTTGATCCACTCCAATCTGGTTTCCGTCCCCTTTCACCCCCTGAAACCGCCTTCTCTAAGGTCACCAGTGATTTCCTTTTGCTCAATCCAATGGCCTCCATCCTAATCTTCCTTGACCTCTCAGCTGTCTTCAACACTGCTGACCACCCCCTTCTTCTGGAAACATTATTCAACCTTGGCTTCACTGACACTGTCTTCTAGTTTTCCGCTCCTTTGCGATCTCTTTCACGGGCTCCTCTGCCTCCCACCCTCTAAATCTGGGAGTCCCTCAAGGATCGATTCTAGATCCCCTTTTAGTCTCCAGATACAACCCCTCCCTTGGACAATTCATTTGCTCCCATGACTTCAACTACCTTCTCTACATGGATGATTCCCTAATTTACCTCTCCAGCCCTGACGGTCTCCTTCTCATCAGTCTCATATTGACTCTTGCCTTCAAGACATTTCTATTTGGATTTCCTGTTGTCACCTCAAAGTTAACAAGCTTAAAACAGAACTCCTCATCTTCTGCCCCAGACTCTGTCCTCCCCTTGTCTTTAAGATCACTGAAGACAACACCATTATCCTCCTTGTCTCACTAGTCTGTACTCTTGCCATTATCATCGACATCCCTCTCATGTAACCCACATATTCAATATGTCACCAAATCCTGTTGCTGTTACCTTACAACACCACTGAAACCCATCCTTAATGGTCCATACTAATTCCTGCTATGTTGCTCCAAGCACGTATTGTAGTCTGACGATGACTGCAGCAGTCTCTTGGCTGACCTTGCTGCCTCCTGTCTTTTCCCAGTCCAGTTCACATTTCACTCTACTGACCAGATCATTTTCTAGAAGAATGTTCAGTCCACATCTCTCAACTTCTCAGGAACCTCCAGTGGTTTTCCATGACCCTCCACATCAAACCGAAACTTTTACCATCGGCTTTCCGGCGCTCAATGGCCTTGCCCCCTCCTACCGTACCTCCCCCATTTCCTCCTACAACCCAGCCTGCATATGTCACTCCTCTAATGTCATCCTGCTCACTGCCCCTCAATCTCGTCTACGTCACTGCCACCTCTCACCCATATCATACCTCTGACCTGGAGTGTCCTTAATCTTCATATCTGACAGATGATCATCCTCCCCACCTTCAAAGTCTTGTCACAAGCACATCTCCTCCAAGAGGTCTTCCCTAACTAAGCCTTCATTTCCTCTTCTCCCACTCCCTCTGCATCACCCTTGCACTAGGATTTGTACCCTCTCTTCACCCCTCCATTAGCCCCACAGCACTTATATACTTATCTGTAGTTTATTTATTTTAATGTCCATCGCACACTCCAGACTGTAAGCTCGTTGTAGGCTGGGGATGTGTCTCTTTATTGTTGTATTGTACTCTCCCAAATGATTAGTACAGTCCTTTGTACACAGTAAGTGTTTAATAAATATGATTGACTGATTAATCGATTGATTGGTCTCTCCAGTCCCCCAAAATACTCAGCAATTGCCCATCCACCTCCACATAGAATAGAATTGCCTTGCTCTCAGCTTTTCAATTCTCAATCGGCCCGGCCCTTCATATCTTACCTGGCTGATTATCCGCTACAACCCAGGCCACACGCTTCACTACTCTAATGCCAACCTACTCATTGTACCTCAATCATGTCTACCTCACCTCTGACCACTTGCCGATATCCTGCCTCTAACCTGGGACTCTATCCCTGTTAATATATGGCAGACTCTCACTCTCCCTATCTTCAAAGCCTTGTAAGAATCTCACCTCTTCCAAGAGGCCTTCCCCTCTCTAGCCCTCATTTCCCCTACTGAGTACCAGAGGGGGGTCTCTCCCCGCATCTTATTGATAACTTATGTTTAGCTCAGCATTTAGCATCGTGTTTGGAGTGAGTGCTTGATTAATCCCATGCATTTCAGGAGGCACTCACTGACCTGGGGTGGGTTCGTGCCTAATTGCCCATGCTGCTGTCCTTATACTGTGGGTCTGCAGGCCATCAATTGCATCTTGTGGAGGTTGGCTAACTGTAAAATCATTTCGATTTTCAGCATCATAGATTGTCTCCTGGGGCTGGACTGTTCTGCAACTGGCACAGCCTTGTCCACCGCAAAGTCCCAGAAGTGGGAGCTGTACAAGTCCCAAAGGGTCTCCCGGGTTCAGGCCCGGACCAGTGGGGCAGTCCACCTGGTTTCAGAGATGGGGCTATTCCCAGGGCACAACCAGGGAGGAATTGGTTCTACCTTCTCCTCAGTCTCAGATTGACCATGATGACGTGATACCTCAGCACCTTGAAACCAACCCAGCAGACACAAGCCTGGCAAAAGCATGGAAGGGAGGGACAATGACTCTTCCCTGCCAGATTGAAAGCCTCCTGGGGTCAGAGTTCATGTTGATTAACTCTATTGTACTTTTCCAGTGCTTAGTACAGTGTTCTGCCCACAGTAAATGGTCAATTAGTAAGATTGATAGATTTATTGACTGATTTATGAGGATGTCCTCCTACACATTTTCCAGATGGAGATCCTCTCTAGATCACTGTGCCTGTATTTCGAACCCCTCTTTACTGACAAGTAAACCCTGGTATTATCCTTGACTCCTCTCACTCATTCCGACCAAATATTCAAATCTATCACTAAATCCTGTCGATTAGTCCATCAAGACATTGCTAAAATCTGCCCTTTCCTCTCGATCCAAACTACTACCACATTAATCCAATCACTTATCTTACCCCCCACACCCGATTACTATATCAGCCTCTTTGCTGACTCCCAGCCTCCTTTCTCTCCCCACTGCAGTCCATACTTTACTGCCCAGATCATTTTCTACAAAAATGTTTAGTCCACATTTCCCCACTCCTCAAGAAACTCCAATGCTTGCCTATCCACCTCCACATCAAACAAAAACTGCTCACCACAGGTTTTAAAGCACTCATTCACCTTGCGCCCTCCTACCTGAGTTTGCTACTCTCCTACTACAACCCAGCACACAGACTTTGCTCCTATAATGATAACTTTTTCACTGTACCTTGTCCTCATGTATCTCACCACCAATAGCTTGCCCATGTCCTACCTCGGGCCTGTAATGCCCTTCCTCCTCAGAGGAGACAAAAATTACTCTCTCCCCCTTCAAAACCTTATTGAAGGCACATCTCCTCCAAGAGGTCTTCCCTGACTAAGCCCTCCTTTCCTCTTCGCCCTTTCCCTCCTATGATACCCTGACTTACTCCCTTCATTCATCCCTTGAGAGCAGCAGACAGCATAGTTCTTTGTGTGTGCTGCAGGTCACAGGAGCTCAACTCAGACTGTGGTTTTGAAAGGGGAAAAAGAGGGAGCCGGGAACAAACTGCTTTGGCAACCCTCGGATGCCCCATGGCAGCAAAGGCTTTTGGTGCTGGACTCCTTGACACCTGGGGTGGGTGGACCCCAGTGTTGTTTCCACAGGAAACAGCCCAAGGCTACCCTCTTTGTCACAGAGCCTGAACGTGAGGAAGCCAAGGGTAGGTCAGAACAACAAGAAACAGAAAAATACAGAGCAACCACAGTCACACAATAGAGAAATGACACAGTTGTCATTTTCACACATGTACAGACATACTGGAGTTGGGAAGCTACACTCTAACAAGAAATTCTCAGTAGAGTTTTGGGGAGGATGGAGGCTGATTTGTGCTAGTGAGGATTTCCTCATAATAGAAAATTCAGCACAGAGAGATGGTAAATTACGGGGTTGATTGCAGTGAGAGAATACTTGGGTTTATCAATGTCCAGGTAGGACAGTGTGTTCTGAGTTCATAAACACTACCCCTGCCCTCCAGGAGGTCGATCTTACCGCCAGAAATTTATAAACTGTCATGAATTTTGTTAGTCAGACCCCAGAGATCATGTTCACCAATCATATTTTATTTCACCTCCCACGTGACAGGTAAGTGCTCAGCAGATAGTAAGGAGTCAATAAATACCGCTGAATGATTGATCAATTCTCTTCTGGGTAAGAGCCGTTGGAGTTCCTTAATTTGATTCATTCCACTAAGACTGTAAATTATCCGAGGCAAGGGATTGTGTCTACCGATGCTATTATTCTGTACTCTCCCAAGCACTTGATAGAGTGCTCCTCTCACAGTAAGCACTTAATAAATACCATTGATTGATTTGGAATGGTATTTATTGAGGTCCCACTAGCTGCAATGCACAGTATGAAGTATCTGGAAAGGTAAACAGAAAGGAGAGATATGTCATCTGCCCACCAAGAGTTTGCACTCTAACAACAACAAATAGAAAGACTCTATTCCAGATTTTCCAATTCCATGACACGTGTTCAGATTACTCTCCAGGTTTTCTGCCAAACCCTCCATTTGTACTTCGGACTGACTGCTCACTTTTCATTTGAGAGGAAAATAAAGAAAAGGGGAAAGTGAGAGGGAGGCAGTGTAATAGAAGGAAGGAGAGAAGAAAGGAGAAGGGAAACAAAGACGTCTCTCACTGTAGCAAGGCATGGAGTGAGTAAGAATTGTAGTCTCTGTTTTTCCTGGACCCCTCCATGGAGCATTCTTGGCCACTGGTCAAGATTACAAGCTTTATAATGATAATGATAATTTGTGATATCTGTTAAGCACTTACCATACGCCAAGCACACAGTTCTTACCCCACATAGGCTCTCAGTCAAAGTAGGAGAGAGAATGGTTATTTCATTTCCATTTTACAGGTATTGAAACGGAGGCACAGAAAGTTTTACTGACTTTTCCAATGTCACACTACAGACAGTGGCAGACCCAGGACTGGAATCCAGGTCCTCGGACTCCCAGGCCACTGCTCTTTCCACTAGGTCACCCAGACAATGCTGAGGTAAAACCATTCTGGAGTGAAGACTGGTTAAATCAGAGCCATGGTCAGGGCAGTCGGTGGAGAAAGACCTTTTATCCGACAGATAGTTTCTCCTTTGGGAAATATTTTGGCCACAGCAGCCTTCTCATCGCTGCCTTCATGTCCCGGTTCCTCCAGCTGTAGATGAGGGGATTAAGAGTAGGGGGCACCACGGCATAGAACACAGTCACCAGCAGGTCCAGTGCAGAGGGAGAGTCTGATATTGGCTTTAAGTAGGCAGAGGTGCCAGACGTGATGAATACAGCCACAATGACCAGGTGGGGTACGCAGGTGGAGAAGGCTTTGGAGCGGCTCTCTGTCGACGGCATCCTCAGCACGACTGAGAAGATGGGGACGTAGGAGCCCACGATGAGCACGAAGCAGAAGAAAGCTAAGCAGATGCTGATGGCTAAACTCACATTTCCTGGGACATGGTCAGTGGAACATGCAAGCCTTATCAACTGGGGACCATCGCAGAAGAACTGGTGGACAGTGTTGGGGCCACAGAAGGATATCATCATCATCATCATCAATCGTATTTATTGAGCGCTTACTATGTACAGAGCACTGTACTAAGCGCTTGGGAAGTACAAATTGGCAACATATAGAAACAGTCCCTACCCAACAGTGGGCTCACAGTCTAAAAGGGGGAGAAAGAGAACAAAACCAAACATACTAACAAAATAAAATAAATAGAATAGATATGTACAAATAAAATAAATAAATAAATAAATAGAGTAATAAATATGTACAAACATATATCATATATAAAGGTGCTGTGGGGAAGGGAAGGAGGTAAGATGGGGGGATGGAGAGGGGGACGAGGGGGACAGGAATGAAGGGGCTCAGTCTGGGAAGGCCTCCTGGAGGAGGTGAGCTCTCAGAAGGGCCTTGAAGGGAGGAAGAAAACTAGCTTGGCGGATGGGCAGAGGGAGGGCATTCCAGGCCCGGGGGATGACGTGGGCCGGGGGTCGATGGCGGGACAGGCGAGAGCGAGGTACGGTGAGGAGATTAGGGGCAGAGGAGCTGAGGGTGCGGGCTGGGCTGTAGAAGGAGAGAAGGGAGGTGAGGTAGGAGGGGGTGAGGTGATAGACAGCCTTGAAGCCGAGGGTGAGGAGTTTCTGCCTGATGCGCAGATTGATTGGTAGCCACTGGAGATTTTTGAGGAGGGGAGTAACATGCCCAGAGCGTTTCTGGACAAAGATGATCCGGGCAGCAGCATGAAGTATGGATTGAAGTGGAGAGAGACACGAGGATGGGAGATCAGAGAGAAGGCTGATGCAGAAGTCCAGACGGGATAGGATGAGAGCTTGAATGAGCAGGGTAGCGGTATGGATGGGGAGGAAAGGGCGGATCTTGGCAATGTTGTGGAGCTGAGACCGGCAGGTTTTGGTGACGGCTTGGATGTGAGGTGTGAATGAGAGAGCGGAGTCGAGGATGACACCAAGGTTGCGGGTTTGTGAGATGGGAAAGATGGTAGTGCCGTCAACAGAGATGAGAAAGTCAGGGAGAGGGCAAAGTTTGGGAGGGAAGACAAGGAGTTCAGTCTTCGACATGTTGAACTTTAGGTGGCGGGCAGACATCCAGATGGAGATGTCCTGAAGGCAGGAGGAGATGCGAGCCTGGAGAGAGGGGGAGAGAGCAGGGGCAGAGATGTAGATCTGGGTGTCATCAGCGTAGAGATGATAGTTGAAGCCGTGGGAGCGAATGAAGTCACCAAGGGAGTGCGTGTAGATCGAGAACAGAAAGGAACCAAGCACTGAACCTTGGGGAACCCCCACAGTAAGAGTATGGGAGGGGGAGGAGAAGCCTGCAAAAGAGACTGAGAAAGAACAACCAGAGAGGTAAGAGGAGAACCAGGAGAGGACGGAGTCTGTGAAGCCAAGGTCAGATAGCGTGTTGAGGAGAAGGGGGTGGTCCACAGTGTCAAAGGCAGCTGAGAGGTCGAGGAGGATTAGGACAGAGTAGGAGCCGTTGGATTTGGCAAGCAGGAGGTCATTGGTGACCTTTGAGAGGGCAGTTTCCGTGGAATGAAGGGGACGGAAGCCAGACTGGAGGGGGTCGAGGAGAGAGTTGTTGTTGAGGAATTCTATTCAGCGAGTGTAGACGACTCGTTCAAGGAGTTTGGAAAGGAATGGTAGGAGGGATATGGGGCGGTAACTAGAAGGTGAGGTGGGGTCAAGAGAGGGTTTTTTTAGGATGAGAGAGACATGGGCATGTTTGAAGGCAGAGGGGAAGGAACCAGTAGAGAGTGAGCGGTTGAAGATGGCAGTTAAGGAGGGGAGAAGGGATAGAGCGAGAGATTTCATGAGATGAGAGGGAATGGGGTCAGAAGCACAGGTGGCCGGAGTAGCACTTGAAAGGAGGGAGGAGAGCTCCTGTGAGGATACTGGATAGAGAGAAGGTGCTGGCTGTGTACAGGATGGCATTCAAACAGCTGCTGAACCAAGAGGCAGCCAACATGCCTACACAGGCCCCGTGGGCCATGATGATCTCATAGTGCAGGGGGTGGCAGATGGCAACATAGCGGTCATGGGACATCACCGTGAGCAGGGCCAACTCTGATCCAACGAATAAAATTATGAGGAATACCTGGGCAGCACAGCCCAGCATGGAGATGGAGCTGACATTTGTGAGGGAATTGAATACGGATTTGGGGACTGTGACGGAGATGAAGCCGAGGTCAATGACGTACAGGTTCTTGAGGAAGAAGTACATGGGGGTGTGCAAGTGCCAGTCAACGGTGGTGACAGCAATGATGAGGAGATTTCCCATGAGGGCTGCCAGATAGACCAGGAGGAGCAGCGCAGCTTGGATCAGCTGCAACTCCCGGATGTAGGAGAATCCCAAGAGGAGGAATTCTGTCACCGTCGTGATGTTAGACATGGTCTGGGAGACAACATGAGCTGCCTGTAAAAGTGAAGAATGGTGCAAAGTCAACACCCCAAACTGAGCCTCTTCTGAGTCTGCTATTAGTGTTGGGGGTTTTCTGTAGAAGAGCTATAACCAATCTCACGAAAATTTATCATCTGATGTGGTGACAGGAGGCAGGAGGGCATTTTGGCCCAGATACAACAGCAAAAAATAATAACTGTGGTATCTGTTAAGCACTTGCTATGTGCCAAATGCAGTTCTAAGTGCTGGGGTAGATACAAGATAAACAGTACCTCACCATCTAAGTAGGAGGGCGAAGGGTCTTAATCCCCATTTAAACAGGTGAGGAAACTAGGTTCCAGAGATGTTAAATGACTTGCTAAGACACCCAGGAGGCAAGTGGCAGAGTCAGGTTAAAACTGAGGTCCTTTTACTACCAGTCCGAGGCCATTCGGCTACTGTAATGTCACTCCTACTCATTCTATCTTCAAAACCCCTGCTAAATCACATCTCCAAGTAGCCTCCTCTGTTTATTCTCTCATTTCCCCACTCTATTGGCCTTCTCTTCTATGTCATCTATACAGTTGAACCTTTACCCTTTGAAAACTTTTTTTTCTCACTTCACCCCCAGACATACAGCACTAATGTCCATATCTTTATTTGCTGCCACTTCCACTACTTGTAATTTATTTTAATGCCTGTCTCCCCAACAAGTATTGCTAGCTCCTTTTTTAAAATGGTATTTTTTAAGCGATTACTATTTGCCAAGCGCTGTTCTAAGCTCCGGGGCAGATGCAAGGTAGTCAGGTTGTCCCATGTAGGGCTCACAGTTTTAATGCCCTTTTTCACAGATGAGGTAAGTGAGGCACAGAGAACTTAAGTGACTTGCCCAAAGTCACAGAGCTGACAAGTGGCAGAACTCCTTAAAGGCAGTGGTCGTGTTGCACTGTAATTTTCCAAGCACTTAGTATATTGCTCTGCACGTAATAAGTGCTCAATTAGTATCATTTATTTATTGATTCATCTAAGCATTAGGGTCTATATCCTTTAAGAACTTCGATATTCACCCCACCCCCAGTCGCACAGCACTTTGTCCATAATCTTATACTCTGCTGCTTCCCCTACCAGTAATTTATTTTAATGTTTGTTTCTCCTACTTGTCTATAAACCCCTTAAGGGAAGGGATCGTGTCTACCAGCTCTATTGTACTGTGCTCTTCCCAGTGCTTAGTACAGTGCTCTGCACCAAAAAGCACTTAATGAATACAATTGATTGAGATATGATTCTAGGCGGAATTCAGATATATTTCCATGCCTGTGAGTCAGCAGGTATTTACTGCACCCTCCCACAAGGATATCTACTGCCCATCATTGAAAGCGATCATGGTAAAGAGTAGAACTCCTCTCAAAATCTACACCCTCCACCAATGCTCCTGACCCTGTCTTCTACCATTCCCTTTCCAGTGGCTTCTTCTGCATCGCTAGTAAACGTGCTCACCTATCTCCTATCTTTAAAAAAAAACTCTTTGTCCCCACGACTCCCATTGTCCTACCTCCTTCCTACCATTTCTTTCCAAACTCCTTGAGCAAGTTGCCTGCTTCTTCTCCTCCAATTCTGTCCTTGATTCACTCCATTCTGGTTTCTGTCCCCTTTGCTCCACAGAAACTGCCTTCTCTAAGGTCACCAGTGATCGCCTTCTGCCAAAACCAAAGGCCTCCATCCTAATCACCCTTGACTACTCAGCTGCCTTCAACACTGTTAACCACCCTCTTCTTGTGGAAACATTATCCAACCTCGGCTTCACTGACACTGTCCTCTCCTAGTTTACCACTCCTTGCCAATCTCTTTCACAGGCCCGTCTGCCTCCCACCCTCTAAACGGGGGAGTCCCTCAAGGATCGGTTCTAGATCCCCTTTTATTCTCCAGATACACCCACTCCCTTGGACAATTCATTTGCTCCCATGACTTCAACTACCTTCTCCACATGGATGATTTCCTAAGCTACCTCTCCAGTCCTGACTGTCTCCTTCTCAGCAGTCTCATATTGACTCTTGCCTTCAAGACATTTCTATTTGGATTTCCAGTTGTCACCTCAAAGTTAACAAGCTCAAAACAGAACTCCTCATCTTTTGCCCCAGACCCTGTACTCCCACCATCTTTAGGATGACTGAAGACAACACCACTAGCCTCCTTGGTTCACAAGTCAGTACCCTTGCCATCGTCATCGACATCTCTCTCATTTAACCCACGTATTCAATATGTCACCAAAGCCTGTTGGTTTTACCTTCACAACACCACTGAAATCCATTCTTAACTCTCCATCCAAATAGCTGCTATGTTGATCCAAGCACTTATCGTAGCCTACTTGATGACTGCAGCAGCCTCTTGCGTGACCTTGCTGCTTCCTGTCTTTCCCAAGTCCAGTTCATACTTCACTCTGTTTACCGGATCATTTTTCTAGAAAAATGTTCAGTCCACATCTCCCTACTCCTCAGGAACCTCCAGTGGTTTCCCATTAACATCCGCATTAAACAGAAACTTTTACCATCAGCTTTCCAGCACTCAATAGCCTTGCCCCCTCCTACTTTACCTGCCTGATTTCCTACTACAATCCAGTCCACACATTTCACGCCTCTAATGTCAACCTACTCACTGCACCTCAGACTCATTTACCTCACTGCGAACATCTCACCCACATCATGCGTCTCTCCTGGAGTGCCCTTACTCTTCATATATGACAGACGATCTTGCTCCCCACCTTCAAAGTCTTATCGCAAGCACATCTCCTCTAAGAGGTCTTCTTTAACTAAGCCTTCATTGCCTCTTCTCCCACTCCCTCGGCATCACTCTGACACTTGGATTTGTACCTTTTCTTCACCCCTTTATCAGCCCCACAGCACTTATGTATATTTCTGTAATTCATTTGATTATATTAATGCCTTCTCCTGCTCCAGACTGTAAGCTCGTTGTGGGCTGGGGATGTGTCTGTTTACCGGTGTATTGTACTCTCCCAAATGATAAGTATAGTCCTTTGAATACAGTAAGTGTTTAATAAATGGGATTGATAGGTTCATCGATTCATTGGTCTCTCCAGTCCTCAAAAATCTCCAGCGGTTGCCCATCCACTTCCACATCGAATAGAGATGCCTTGCCCTCAGCTTTTAAATTCTCAATCGGCCCGACCCTTCATACCTTACCTGGCTGAATACCCACTACAACCCAGGCCACATGCATCACTACTCTACTGCCAACCTACTCATTGTACCTTGATATTGTCTACCTCACCTCTGACTACTGGCCTACATCCTGCCTCTATCCTGTGACTCTACCCCTGTTTGGAGTGAGTGCTTGATCAATCCCATGCATTTCAGGAGGAACTCACTGACCTGGGGTGGATTCGTGCCTAATTGCCTGTGCTGCTCTCCTTATCCTGTGGGTCTGCAGGTCATCGATCACATCTTGTGGAGGTTGGCTAACTGGAAAATCATTTTGATTTTAAGCACCATAGATTGTCTCCTGGGGCTGGACTGTTCTGTGACTGGCACAGCCTTGTCCACCACAAAGTCCCAGAAGTGGGAGCTGTACAAGTCCCAGAGGGTCTCCAGAGTGCAGATCCGGGCCAGTGGGGCAGGCCACCTTGTTTCAGAGGTGGGGCTGTTCCCAGGGCATAACCAGGGAGGAATTGGTTCTGCCTTCTCCTCAGTCTCAGATTGACCAGATTGATAACGTGATACCTCAGCACCTTAAAACCAACCCAGCAGACACAAGCCTGGCAAAAGCATGGCAAGGAGGGACCATGACTCTTCCCGGCCAGATGGAAAGCCCCTTGCAGTCAGATCATGTCCACTGACTTGATTGTACTTTTCCATTGCTTAGTACAGTTTCTGCCCACAGTAAATGGTCAATTAGTAAGACTGATAGATTTATTGATTGATTTATGAGGACATCCTCCTACACAGTTTCCAGATCAATCAATCAATCAATCGTATTTATTGAGTGCTTACTGTGTGCAGAGCACCGTACTAAGCGCTTGGGAAGTACAAGTTGGCGACATATAGAGACAGTCCCTACCCAACAGTGGGCTCACAGTCTAGAAGGTGGAGACAGAAAACAAAAAAAAACCATATTAACAAAATAAAATAGAATAGATATGTACAAGTAAAATAAATAAATAAATAGAGTAATAAATATGTACAAGCATATATACATATATACAGGTGTTGTGGGGAAGGGAAGGAGGTAAGACGGGGGGATGGAGGGGGGAGGAGGGGGAGAGGGGGCTCAGTCTGGGAAGGCCTCCTGGAGGGGTGAGCTCTCAGTAGGGCCTTGAAGGGAGGAAGAGAGTTAGCTTGGCAGACATTGGGAGGGAGGGCATTCCAGGCCATGGGGATGATGTGGGCCAGGGGTCGACGGCGGGACAGGCGAGAACGAGGCACGATGAGGAGATTAGTGGCAGAGGAGCGGAGGGTGTGGACTGGGCTGTAGAAGGAGGGAAGGGAGGTGAGGTAGGAGAGGGCGAGTTGATGGAGGGCCTTGAAGCCGAGGGTGAGGAGTTTCTGCCTGATGCGTAGGTTGATTGGTAGCCACTGGAGGGTTTTGAGGAGGGGAGTAACATGCCCAGAGCGTTTCTGGACAAAGACAGTCTGGGCAGCGGCGTGAAGTATGGATTGAAGTGGGGAGAGACACGAGGTCATTTGCACTGCAATTTTCCAAACACTTAGTACAGTGCTCTGCACGTAGTAAGTGCTCCTTAATATGGTTTCTTTGTTGATTGATCTAAGCATTAGGGTCTGTAGCCTCTAAGAACTTTTATATTCACCCTACTCCCAGTCGCACAGCACTCTGTCCATAGCCTTATACTCTGCTGCTTCCCCTATCTGTAATTTATTTTAATATTTGTCTCTTCTACTAGTCTATAAACTTCTTAGGGGAAGGGATCTTGTCTACCAGCTCTATTGTATTGTGCTCTTTCCAGTGCTTAGTACAGTGCTCTGCACCAAAATGAACTTAATAAATACAATTGATTGAGATAGGATTCCAGGTAGAATCCAGATATATTTCCATGCCAGTGATCAGTACTTATTTACTGCACCCTCCCACAAGGTCATCCACTGCCTTTCATTGACAGGGATCATGGTAAAGAGTAGACCTCCTCTCAAAATCTAAACCCTCCACCAGTGCTTTTCAACCCATCTTCTACCATTCACTTCCCAGTGGCTTCTTCTACGTTGCTTGTTAAACGTGCTCACGTATCCCCTATCTTAAGAAAACCCTCTTTGTCCTCACAACAACCACCAACTATTGTCCTTTCTTCCTCCTACCATTCCTCTCCAAACTCTTTGAACAAGTTATCTGCTTCCTCTTCTCCAATTCTGTCCTTGATTCTCTCCATTCTGGTTTCTGCCCACTGTGTTCCAC
Source organism: Tachyglossus aculeatus (assembly GCF_015852505.1). Classification (NCBI taxonomy): domain Eukaryota; kingdom Metazoa; phylum Chordata; class Mammalia; order Monotremata; family Tachyglossidae; genus Tachyglossus; species Tachyglossus aculeatus. The sequence goes on along the minus strand of NW_024045100.1, from coordinate 2,533,520 downwards.
TGAAACTGCCTTCTCTAAGGTCACCAGTGATTTCCTTTTGCTTAATCCAGCGGCCTCCATCCTAATCTTCCTTGATGTCTCAGCTGCCTTCAACACTGTTGACCACCCCCTTCTTCTGGAAACATTATCCTACCTCGGCTTCACTGACACTGTCCTCTCGTAGTTTTCCGCTCCTTTCAGATCTCTTTCAAGGGCTCCTCTTCTTCCCACCCAATAAATGTGGGAGTCCCTCAAGGATCGGTTCTGGATCCCTTTTTATTCTCTGGATAAACCCACTCTCTTGGACAATTCATTTGCTCCCATGACTTCAACTACCTTCCCTACATGGATGATTCCCTAATCTTCCTCTCCAGCCCTGACTGTCTCTCTTTCTCTTTCTCTCTTACTCTTGCCTTCAAGACATTGCTATTTGGATTTCCTGTTGTCACATCGAAGTTAACAAGCTCGAAATAGAACTCCTCGTCTTCTGCCCCAGACCCTTTCCTCCCCGTCTTTAAGATCAATGAAGACAACCCCACTATCCTCCTTGTCTCACAAGTCTGTACCCTTGTCATTAGCATCTCTAGCATTAGCCTGGCAAATGCATGGAAGGGAGGGACTATGACTGTTCCCTACCAGACTGAAAGCCCCTTGGGGTCAGGGATCATATCTACTAACTCTATTGTACTCTTTCAGTGCTTAGTATGGTGTTCTGTCCACAGTAAATGGTCAATTAGGAAGACTGATAGATTGATTGATGGGTTGATTGAAGAGGACATCCTCCTACACAAACATTTTCCAGATGCAGATCCTCTCTAGATCACTGTGCCTGTATTTCGAACCCCTCTTCACTGACAAGTAAACCTTGGCATTATCCTTAACTCCTCTTTCTCAATCAACCCAAATATTCCAATTCATCACTAAATCCTTTTGATTCCACCTTCACAACATCGCTACAATCTGTCCTTTCCTCTCCATCCAAACTGCTACCACATTAATCCAATCAGTTATCCTACACTGCCTTGATAACTATACCAGTCTCCTTGCTGACGTCCCAGCCTCCTGTCTCTCCCCACTCCAGTCCATAATTTGCTGCTCAGATCAGTTTTCTACAACAATGTTTAGTCCACGTTTCCCCACTCCTCAAGAAACTCCAATGGTCGCCTATCCACCTCCGCATCAAACAAAAACTCCTCACCAGAGGTTTTAAAGCATTTAATCACCTAGCTTCATCCTTCCTGACTCTGCTATTCTCCTACTACAACCCAGCCCACACACAGCACTCCTTTAATGCTAAACCTCTCACTGTACCTTGACCTCATCGATCTCACCACCAACTTCTTGACCTTGTCCTACCTCTGGCCTGGAATGCCCTTCCTCCTCATATCAGACAGAAAATTACTCTCTCCACCTTCAAAGCCTTATTGAAGGCGCATCTCTTCCAAGAGGCTTTCCCTGACTAGGCCCTCCTTTCCTCTTCTCCCTTTCCCTTCTATGAGACACTGACTTGCTCCCTTCATTCATCCCTTGATAGCGGCAGACAGGATGGTTCTCCGTGTGTGCTGCAGGTCACAGGAGCTCAGCTCAGACTGCGGTTTGGAAAGGGGAAAAGGAGGGAACAGGGAACAAACTGACAAACTGCTGTGGCAAGCTGGGGATGCCCGATGGCAGCGGAGGCTCTCGGTGCTGGACTCCTTGGCACTTGGGGTAGGCGGACACGTGTTGTCTCCTCAGGAAACGGCCCAAGGCTCACCTCTTTTTCACAGAGCCTGAACCTGAGGAAGCCAAGGGTAGCATAAAGTAACAAGAAACAGATAAATACAGGACAATAACAGTCAGGCAATAGAGAAATGACTCAGTTGTCCTTTTCACACCTGGACAGACAGACTGGAGTTGGAAAACCACACTGTAACAGGAAATTCTCAATAGGGCCATGGGGAGGATAGTGGCTGATTTGTGCCAGTGAGGATATCCTCATGCTAGAAAATTCAGCACAGAGAGATGGTTAATTGCAGGGTCGATCACAGTGAGAGAATAGTTGGGTTTATCAATGTCCAGATAGGACAATGTGTTCTGAGTTCATATACATGACCCCTAACCTCAAGGAGCTCAATCCTACCACCAGTAATTAATAAACTGCCATGAGTTCGGTGAGTCAGACCGCAGAGATCATGTTTACCAACTATATTTTATTGTACCCTCCCAAATGAGTAGTAAGTGCTCAGCACACAGTAAGGAGTCAATAAATATCACAGAATGATTGCTTAATTCTCTTCTAGGTAAGAGCAGTTGGAGCTTCTTAATTTGATTCATTCCACTAAGATTGTGAGCTATCCGAGGCAAGGGATTGTGTCTACCGATGCTATTATACCGTACTCTCCCAGCACTTGGTAGAGTGTTCCTCACACAGTAAGCACTTAATAAATACCATCGATTGATTTGGAATGGTATTTATTGAGGTCCCAGTAGCTGCAATGCACAGTATGAAGCATTTGGAAAGGTAAAGAGAAAGGAGAGATATGTCATCTGCCCACCAGGAGTTAATACCCTAACAACAACAAACAGAAAGAGATCTATTCCAGATTTTCCCACTCCATCTCATGTCCTGAGAATTCTCTCTCCGTTTTTAACCAAACCCTCCATTTTTGCTTTCGAGCAACTGCTCACTCTTCGTTTGAGGGGAAAATAAAGAAAAGGGGGAAGTCGGAGGGAGGCAGTGTAAATGAGGACAGGGAAGAAGAAAGGAGAAGTGAAAGAAAGAGGTCTCTCACTTTAGCAAGGCATGGAGAGAGTAAAAATTGTTGTCTGTGTTTTTCCTGGACCCCTCCCTGGAGTGTTCGTGGCCACCGGTCAAGATTTCAAACTTCATAATGATAATAATGATCGTGATATCTGTAAAGCACTTACCATATGCCAAGCACTGTATTAGACATGGTGAGACAAACACAGTCCTTACCCCACATAGGCTCACAGGCTAAGTAGGAGAGAGTGGATATTTCATCCCCATAATAAAGATAAGGAAACAGAGTTACAGAAATCTTTACTGAGTTTTCCAATGTCACACTACGGACAGTGGCAGACCCAGGTCTAGAATCCAGGTCCTCGGACTCCCAGGCCAGTGATCTTTCCACTAGAACACCCAGATAATGCTGTGGTGAAACCATTCTGGAGTGAAGACTGGTTAAGTCAGAGCCATGGTCAGGGCAGTCCGTGGAGAAGGAACTTTGATCCGATAGATAGTTTCTCCTTAGAGAAATGTTTTGGCCACAGCAGCCTTCCCATCGCTGCCTTCATGTCCTGGTTCCTCAGGCTGTAGATGAGGGGATTGAGGGTCGGGGGCACCAAGGCATAAAACACAGATGCCAGCAGGTCCACGGCAGAGGGAGAGTCTGATATTGGCTTTAGGTAGGCAGAGAAGGCAGATGTGACAAACAGAGTGACGACGACCAGGTGGGGCAGACAGGTGGAGAAGGCTTTGGAGCGGCCCTCCGCCGACGGCATCCTCAGCACTGCTGAGAAGATGCGGATGTAGGAGCTCATGATGAGCATGAAGCAGAAGAAAGCTAAGCACGTGCTGATGGCTAAACTCACATCTTCCATGACATGGTCAGAGGAACATGCAAGTCTTAGCAACTGGGGACCATCACAGAAGAACTGGTGAACAGTGTTGGGGCCACAGAAGGATAGAGAGAAGGTGCTGGCTGTTTACAGGATGGCACTCAAACAGCTGCTGAACCAAGAGGCAGCCAACATGCGTACACAGGCTCCGTGGGGCATGGTGATCTAATAGTGCAGGGGGTGGCAGATGGCGACATAGTGGTCGTGGGACATCACCGTGAGCAGGGCCAACTCTGATCCACCGAATAAAAGTACGAGGAATACCTGGGCAGCGCAGTCCAGCAGAGAGATGGCATTGAAATTTGTGAGGGAATTGAGGATGGATTTGGGGACTGTGATGGAGATGTAGCCAAGGTCAATGATGGACAGGTTCTTGAGGAAGAAGTACATGGGGGTGTGGAAGTGCCGGTCAACGGTCGTGATGGCAATGATGAGGAGATTCCCCATCAGGGCTGCCAGATAGACCAGAAGGAACAGTGCAGCATGAATCAGCTGCAACTCCCGGATGTCAGAGAGTCCCAGCAGGAGGAATTCTGTCACCGTCGTGATGTTAGACATGGTCTGGGAGGTGTCATGAACTGCCCGTGAGAGTGAAGAATGGTGCAAAGTCAACATCCCAAACTGAGCATCTTCTGAGTCTACTATTAGTGTTGGGGGTTTTCTGGAGGAGAGCTATAGCCAATCACTAGAACATTTATCATCTGATGGGGTGACAGGAGGCAGGAGTGCATTTTGGCCCAGATACAACAGCAAAAAATAATAATTAGGCTATCTGTTAAGCACTTACTATGTGTTAAACACAGTTTTAAGTGCTGGGGTAGATACAAGATAAACAGCACGTCACAATCTAAGTAGGAGGGAGAACAGTTTTTAATCCCCATTTTACAGGTGAGGAAACCGAGGCCCAGAGAGGTTAAATGACTTTTAAAGATGATGATGATGGCATTTGTTAAGTGCTTACTATGTGACAAGCAAGCTATGTGTTCTAAGAGCTGCGGGCGTACAAGGTAGTCAGGTGGCCCCACGTGGGGATCACACTTTTAATCCTCATTTTACAGATGAGGTAACTGAGGCACAGAGACGTTACGTGACTTGCCCAAAGTCACACAGTTGACAAGTGGATTAGAACCCATAACCTCTGACTCCCAAGCCCATGTTCTTCTCGCTGAGCCACACTGCTTCTCTTAAAGATCTCTTAAAGATCACCCAGCAGGTAAGTGGCAGAGTCATGTTAAAACCAAGGTCCTCCGACTCCCAGCCTCGTAGTCTTTCCACTAGGCCATGCGGCTACTGCAGTGATACTCTTACTCACACCATCTTCAAAAACCCTACTAAATCACACCTCCTCCAAGTAGCCTCCTCTGATTATACTCTCACTTCCCCACTCTATTGGCCTTCCCTTCTATTTCATCTATACACTTGAATCAGTACCCTTTGAGAACGTTTTTTCTCACTTCACCCACAGACACTCAGCACTTATGTCCATATCTTTATTTGCTGCCACTTCCACTACTTTTAATTTTCTTGAATGCCTGTCTCCCCAACTAGTATTTTAGCTACTTTTTTTTTTAAAATGGTAGTTGTTAAGCGATTACTATGTGCCAAGCCCTGTTCTAAGCACTGGGATAGATGCAAGGCAATCGGGTTGTTCCACGGGGGGTTCAAAGTTTTAGTTCCCTCTTTTACAGATGAGGTAACTGAGGCACAGAGAAGTTAAATGACTTGCCTAAAACCACAAAGCTGACATGTGGCAGAGCTCCTTGAGCACAGTGGTCATATGCGCTGTAATTTTCCAAGCACTTAGTACAGTGCTCTGTACGTAGTCAGTGCTCACCATCTCTTTATTGATTGATCTAAGCATTAGGGTCTGTATCCTTTAAGAACTTTGATATTTACCCCACTCCCAGTCGCACAGCACTTTGTCCAAAGCCTTATACTGTGCTGCATCTCCTATCTGTAACTTATTTTAATGCTTGTCTCTCTTACTTGTCTATATACCCCTTAAGGGAAGGGGTCATGTCTACCAGCGTGTTGTATTGTGCTCTTCCCAGTGCTTAGTACAGTGCTCTGCACCAAAAAGCACTTAATAAATACAATTGATTGAGATATGATTGCAGGTAGAACCCAGATATATTTCTATGCCAGTGAGTCAGCAGGTATTCACTGCACCCTCCCACGAGGTCATCCACTGCCCTTCATTGACAAGGATCATGGTAAAGAGTAAACCTCCTCTCAAAATCTACCCCCTCCACCAGTGTTACCATACACTGGCCAGTGGCTTCTTCTACGTTGCTTGTAAACATGCTCACGTATCCCCTAAAAAGCACTCTTTGTCCTCACAACTACCACCAGCTATTGTCCTATCTTCCTCCTACCATTCTTTTCCAAACTCCTTGAGCAAGTTGTCTGCTTCTTCTCCTCCAATTCTGTCCTTGATTCACTCCAATCTGGTTTCTGCCCCTTCGGCTCCACTGAAACTGCCTTCTCTAAGGTCACCAGTTTTGCCTTTTGCCCAATCCAACGGCCTCCATCCTCATCATCCTTGATGTCTCAGTTGGCCTCAACACTGTCGACCACCCCATTCTTGTGGCAACATTATAAACACTTGCCATTCCCCAGTTCTTTGAGTAGCTGGCAATGGAGGAGAAGCAGTCGGGCGAGGAAGAGGAAGCCATTAAGGAGAAGAAACAGCAGCAGCAGCAGCAGCAGCAGCAACAGCAACAGCAACAGCAGGTATATTCTGGTGCGGCCTAAGGGAAGCAGTGAGGCACCTGGCCGAGCTCCTCAGGTCATCCGGAAGAGGGGCATCAGCCGGGTGCCCGACCCCGGTAGTTCAGGTGGGTAGGGCTCTTGGACCGTCTGCCCCGTAGCTGCCGAGGAAACCCCATCCCCCATAACATCACCAAGATCCACCCTTTCCTCTCCATCCAAGCCGCTACCTTGCTGGTTCAATCTCTCATCCTATCCCGACTGGATTATTGCATCAGCCCCCTCTTTGATCTCCCATTCTCCGGTCTCTCCCCACTTCAGTCTTCACTCTGCTGCCCGGATCATCTTTGTGCAGAAATGCTCTGGGCGTGTTACCCCCCTCCTCAAAAATCTCCAGTCACTGCCTGTCAACCTACGAATCAAGGAAAAACTCCTCACTCTCAGCTTCAAGGCTCTCCATCACCTCGCCCCCTCCTACCTCACCTCCCTTCTCTCCTTCTCCAGCCCAGCCTGCACCGCCCACTCCTCTGCCGCTAACCTCCTCACTGTACCTCGTTCTCACCTGTCCCGCCGTCGACCCCCGGCCCACGTCCTTTCGTTCAATCGTATTTATTCAGCACTTACTGTGTGCAGAGCACTGTACTAAGCGCTTGGGAAGTACAAGTTGGCAACATATAGAAATGGTCCCTACCCAACAGCAGGCTCACGTCCTTCCCCTGGCCTGGAATGCCCTCCCTCCACACATCCACCCAACTAGCTCTCTTTCTCCCTTCAAAGCCCTACTGAGAGCTCATCTCCTCCAGGAGGCCTTCCCAGACTGAGCCCCCTTTTTCCTCTCCTATTCCCCATCCCCCCGCCCTACCTGCTTCCCATTCCCACAGCACTTGTATATATATTTGTATTTACTACTCTATTTATTTTGCTTGTACATATTTACTATTCTATTTATTTTGTTAATGGTGTGCATATAGCTTTAATTCTATCTGTTCTGACGATTTTGACACCTGTCGACATGTTTTGTTTTGTTGTCTGTCTCCCCCTTCTACACTGTGAGCCTGTTATTGGGGCGGGACCATCTCTATATGTTGCCGACTTGTACTTCCCAAGTGCTTGGGACAGTGCTCTGCAAACAGTAAGCGCTCAATAAATACGATTGAATGAATGAATGAGTTACCCAGCCTCGGCTTCACTGACACTGTCCTCTCCTAGTTTTCCACCCCTTTGTGATCTCTTTCACAGGCTCCTCTGCCTCCCACCCTCTAAATGTGGGAGTCACTCAAGAGTTGGTTCAGAACCCCTTTGATTTTACAGATACACCCACTCCCTTGCACAATTCATTTGCTCCCATGACTTCAAATACCTCCTCTACATGGATGATTCTCTAATTTACCTCTCCAGCCCAGACTCTTTCCTTCTCAGCAGTCTCGTACTGACTCTTGCCTTCAAGAAATTTCTATTTGGATTTCCTGTTGTCACCTCAAAGTGAACAAGCTCAAAACAGAACTCCTCATCTTCGGCCCCAGACTCTGTCTTTCCCCTGTCTTTAGGATTACTGAAGACAACACCACTATCCTCCTTGTGTCACAAGTGTGTATTCTTGCCATTATCACTGACATCTCTCTCATTTAACCCACATATTCAATATGTCACCAAATCCTCTTGCTTTTACCTTCACAACACCACTGAAACCCATCCTTAACTCTCCATCCAAATTGCTTCTATGTTGATTCAAGCACTTATCGTAGTCTGACTCGATGACTGCAGCAGCCTCCTGGCTGACCTTGCTGCCTCCTGTCTTTCCCCAGTCCAGATCATACTTCACTCTGCTGACTGGATCACTTTTCTAGAAAAATGTTCAGTCCACATCTCCCCACTCCTCGGGAACCTCCAGTGGTTTCCCATGAACCCCCGCATCAAACAGATACTTTTACCGTCGGCTTTCCAGCGCTCAATGGCCTTGCTCCCTCCTACCTTACCTGCCAGATTTCCTACTACAATCCAGTCTGCACATTTCACTCCTCTAACGTCAACCTACTCACTGCACCTCAGACTCATTTATTTCACTGCCAACTTCTCACCCACATCATGCGTCTGACCTGGAGTGCCTTACTCTTCATATCTGACAGATCATTCTCCCCACTGTCAAAGTCTTATTCATTCATTCAATCATTCAATCGTATTTATTGAGCGCTTACTGTGTGCAGAGCACTGTACCAAGCGCTTGGGAAGTACAAGTTGGCAACATATAGGGACGGTCCCTACCCAAGCACATCTCCTCTAGGAGGTCTTCTTTAACTAAGCCTTCATTTCCTCTTCTCCCACTCCCTCGGCATCATCCTTACACTTGGATTTGTACCCTTTCTTCACCCCTTCATCAGCCCCACAGCACTTAGGTATATTTCTGTAATTTATTTATTTATATTAGTGTCTTCTTCTACTCCTGACTGTAAGCTCGATGTGGGCTGGGGATGTGTCTGTTTATCGGTGCATTGTACTCTCCCAAATGATTAGTATAGTCCTTTGAACACAGTAAGTGTTTAATAAATAGGATTGCTAGATTAATCGATTGATTGGTCTCTCCAGTCCTCAAAAAACTCCAGCGGTTGCCCATCCACTTCCACATTGAATAGAGATGCCTTGCTCTCAGCTTTTAAATTCTCCATTGGCCTGGCCCTTCATACCTTACCTGGCTGATTACCCACTACAACCCAGGCCACATACATCACTACTCTACTGCCAACCTACTCATTGTGCCTTCATCTTGTCTACCTCACCTCTGACCACTTGCCTACATCCTGTCTCTAGCCTGGGATTCTTTTCCAGTTCATTTTTCGTAGACTCTCACTCTCCCTATCTTCAAAGCCTTATACGAATCACATCTCTTCCAAGAGGCCTTTCCCTCTCAAGCCCTCATTTCCCCTACGGAGGACCAGAGGTGGGGTCTCGCCCCACATCTTATTGATAACTTGTGTTTAGCTCAGCATTTAGCATCGTGTTTGGAGTGAGTGCTTTATCAACCACACACATTTCAGGAGGAACTCACTGACCTGGGATGGGTTCGTGCTTACTTGCCCCTGCTGCTCTCCTCATCCTGTGGATCTGCAGGCCATCCATCGCCTCTTGTGGAGGTTGGCTAACTGGAAAATCATTTTTATTTTAAGCACCATAGATTTACTCCTGGGGCTGGACTGTTCTGTGACTGGCACAGCCTCATCCACCACAAAGTCCCAGAAGTGGGAGCTGCACAAGTCCCAAAGGGTCTCCAGAGTGCAGGCACGTGCCAATGGGGCAGGCCACCTGGTTTCAGAGATGGGGCTATTCCCAGGGCACAGCCAGGGAGGAATTGGTTCTGCCTTCTCCTCAGTCTCAGATGGACCATGACGATGTGATACTTTAGCACCTTGAAGCCAACCCAGTGGACACAAGCCTGGCAAATGCATGGAAGGGAGGGACCGGGCTGAAAGCCCCTTGAGGTCAGGGATCATATCTGTTAACTCTATTGTACTCTTTCAGTGCTTAGTACGGTGTTCTGTCCATAGTAAATGGTCAGTTAGTAAGACTGGTAGATGGATTGACTGATTGATTGAAGAGGACATCCTCCTACACAAACATTTTCCAGGCACGGATCCCCTCTAGATCACTGTGCCTGTATTTTGAACACCTCTTCACTGATAAGTAAACCTAGGCGTTATCCTTAACTCCTCTTTCTCAATCAACCCAAATATTCCAATCCATCACTAAATCCTGTCAATTCCACCTTCACGACATCGCGACAATCTGCCCTTTCCTCTCCATCCAAACTGCTACCACATTAATCTAATCACTTATCCTACCCTGCCTTGATTAATATATCAGCCTCCTTGCTGACCTCCCAGCCTCCTGTGTCTCCCCACTCCAGTCCATACTTTACTCTGCTGCCCAGATCTGTTTTCTACAACAATGTTTAGTCCATGTTTCCCCACTCCTCAAGAAACTCCAATTGTCGCCTATCCACCACGGCATCAAACAAAACCTCCTCACCATAGGTGTTAAATCATTCAATCACCTAGCCCCCTCCTACCTAACTCTGCTACTCTCCTACTACAACCTAGTCCACACACGGTACTCCTTTAATGCTAAACTTCTCACTGTACCTTGACCTCATCTATCTCACCACCAACTTCTTGACCTTGTCCTACTTCTGGCCTGGAATGCCCTTCCTCCTCATATCAGACAGAAAACTACTCTCTCCACCTTCAAAACCTTATTGAAGGCACATCTCCTCCAAGAGGCCTTACCTGACTAAGCCCTCCTTTCCTCTTCTCCCTTTCCTTTCCACGACTTGCTCCCTTCATTCATCCCGTGATAGCAGCAGACAGCATGGTTCTCCGTCTGTGCTGCAGGTCACAGGAGCTCAGCTCAGACTGCCGTTTGGAAAGGGGAAAAGGAGGGAACAGGGAACAAACTGTTGTGGAAAGCTGGGTATGCCCCACGGCAGCAGAGGTTCTCGGTCCTGGACTCCTTGGCACCTGGGGTAGGCGGACATTAATGTTGTCTCCGCAGGAAACAGCCCAAGGCTCACCTCTTTTTCACAGAGCCTGAACCTGAGGAAGCCAAGGGTAGCATAAAGTAACAAGAAACAGATAAATACAGGACAACCACAGTCACGCAATAGAGAAATGACTCAGTTGTCCTTTTCACACCTGGACAGACAGACTGGAGTTGGAAAACCACACCGGAACAGGAAATTCTCAGTAGGGACATGGGGAGGAGAGTGGCTGATTTGTGCCAGTGAGGATATCCTCATGCTAGAAAATTCAGCACAAAGAGATGGTAAATTGCAGGGTCGATCACAGTGAGAGAATAGTTGGGTTTATCAATGTACAGATAGGACAATAATAATAATAATAATAATAATAATAATAATAACGGCATTTATTAAGCACTTACTATGTGCCAAGCAGTGTTCTAAGCTCTGGGGAGTTTACAAGGTTGTCCCATGTAGGGCTCACAGTCTTAATCCCCATTTTACAGATGAGGTAACTGAGGCCCAGAGAAGCTAAGTTACTTGCCCAAAGCCACACAGCTGAGAAGTGGCGGAGTCGGGATTTGAACCCATGACCTCTGAGTCCAAAGCCCATGCTCTTTCCACTGAGCCATGCTGCTTCTCTGTGTTCTGAGTTCAGAAACACGAACTCTAAACTCAAGGAGCTCAATCCTACCACCAGTAATTAATAAACTGCCATGAGTTCTGTGAGTCGGACCGCAGAGATCATGTTTACCAACTATATTTTATTGTACCCTCCCAAATGAGTGGTAAGTGCTCAGCACATAGTAAGGTGTCAGTAAATACCACGGAATGATTGCTCAATTCTCTTCTAGGTAAGAGCAGTTGGAGCTTCTTAATTTGATTCATTACAGTAAAATTGTGAGCTATCCGAGGTGAGGGATTGCGTCTACTGATGCTATTATACTGTACTCTCCCAAGCACTTGGTACAGTGCTCCTCACACAGTAAGCACTTAGTAAATATCATTGATTGATTTGGAATGGTATTTATTGAGGTCCCAGTTGCTGCAATGCATAGTATGAAGCATTTGAAAAGGTAAACAGAAAGGAGAGATATGTCATCTGCCCACCAGGAGTTAACACTCTAACAACAACAAACAGAAAGAGATCTATTCCAGATTTTCCCACTCCATCTCATGTCTTCAGAATTCTCTCTCCATTTTTAACCAAACCCCCCATTTGTGCTTCAGAACAACTGCTCACTCTTCGTTTGAGGGGAAAATAAAGAACAGGGGGAAGTCAGAGGGAGGCGGTGTAAATGAGGAGAGGGAAGAAGAAAGAAGTAAACCAAAGAGGTCATTCACTGTAGCAAGGCATGCAGTGTGTAAAAATTGTCTCTGTTTTTCCTGGACACCTCCATGGAGCGTTCGTGGTCACCGGTCAAGATTTCAAGCTTCATAATGATAATAATGATAGTGATATCTGTAAAGCACTTACCATATACCAAGCACTGTATTAGTCATGGTTTGCTGGGTACAAACACAGTCCTTGCCCCACATAGGCTCTCAGTCTAAGAAGGAGAGAGTGGGTATTTCATCCCCATTATAAAGATAAGGAAACAGAGGGACAGAAATTTTTACTGAGTTTTCCAGTGTCACACTAGAGACAGTGGCAGACTCAGGACTAGAATCCAGGTCCTTGGACTCCCAGGCCACTGCTCTTTCCACTAGAACACCCAGACAACGCTGAGGTGAAACCATTCTGGAGTGAAGACTGGTTAAGTCAGAGCCATGGTCAGGGCAGTCCGTGGAGAAGGAACTTTGATCTGATAGATAGTTTCTCCTTTGAGAAATGTTTTGGCCACAGCAGCCTTCCCATCGCTGCCTTCATGTCCTGGCTCCTCAGGCTGTAGATGAGGGGATTAAGGGTCGGGGGCACCAAGGCATAGAACACAGATACCAGCAGGTCCACTGGAGAGGGAGAGTCTGACATTGGCTTTAGGTAGGCAGAGAAGGCAGATGTGACAAACAGAGTGACGACGACCAGGTGGGGCAGACAGGTGGAGAAGGTTTTGGAGCGGCCCTCCACCGACGGCATCCTCAGCACGGCCGAGAAGATTCGGGCGTAGGAGCCCACGATGAGCATGAAGCAGAGGACAGCTAAGCACGTGCTGATGGCTAAACTCACATCTTCCGTGACATGGTCAGTGGAACATGCAAGTCTTAGCAACTGGGGACCATCGCAGAAGAACTGGTAGACAGCGTTGGGGCCACAGAAGGATAGAGAGAAGGTGCTGGCTGTGTACAGGATGGCATTCAAACAGCTGCTGAACCAAGAGGCAGCCAACATGCGTACACAGGCCCCGTGGGGCATGGTGATCTCATAGTGCAGGGGGCGGCAGATGGCAACATAGCGGTCGTGGGACATCACCGTGAGCAGGGCCAACTCTGATCCACCGAATAAAAATACAAGGAATACCTGGGCAGCGCAGCCCAGCAGAGAGATGGAGTTGACATTCGTGAGGGAATTGAGGATGGATTTAGGGACTGTGACGGAGATGTAGCCGAGGTCAATAACAGACAGGTTCTTCAGGAAGAAGTACATGGGGGTGTGCAAGTGCCGGTCAACGGTGGTGACGGCAATGATGAGGAGATTCCCCATCAGGGCTGCCAGATAGACCAGAAGGAACAGTGCAGTGTGGATCAGCTGCAACTCCCGGATGTCAGAGAATCTCTGGAGGAGGAATTCTGTTACCGCCGTGATGTTAGACATGGTCTGGGAGGTGTCATGAACTGCCTGTGAGAGTGGAGAACGGAGCAAAGTCAACATCCCAAACTGAGCATCTTCTGAGTCTACTATTAATGTTGGGGGTTTTCTGGAGAAGAGCTATAACCAATCTCAAGAAAATTTCTAATGCGTTGGGATGACAGGAGGCAGGAGTGCATTTTGGCCCAGATACAACAGCAAAAAATAATAATTGCGGTGTCTGTTGAACAGTTACTTGGTGCGAAATGCAGTTGTAAGTGCTGGGGTAGATACAAGATAAACATCACCTCACAATCTAAGTAGGAGGGAGAACAGTTCTTAATGCCCATTTTACAGGTGAGAAAACTGGGGACCAGAGAGGTTAAATGACTTGTAAAGATGATGATGATGGTATTTGTTAAGCGTTTACTATGTGCCAGGTTTACTATGTGCTCTAAACGCTGGGGGCATACAAGGTAGTCAGGTTGTCCCACGTGGGGCTCACACTTTTAATCCCCATTTTACAGATGAGGTAACTGAGGCACAGAGAAGTTAAGTGACTTGCCCAAAGTCACACAGTTGACAAGTGGATTAGAACCCATGACCTCTGAATCCCAAGCCCGTGCTCTTCTCACTGAGCCATGCTGCTTCCCCCGAAAGATCTCTTAAAGATAACTCAGCAGGCAAGTGGCAGAGTTATGTTAAAACCAAGGTCCTCCGACTCCCAGCCTCGTAGTCTTTCCACTAGGCCATGCGGCTACTGCAGTGATACCCCTACTCACACCATCTTCAAAAACCGTACTAAATCATATCTCCTCCAAGGAGCCGCCTCTGATTATACTCTCATTTCCCCACTCTATTGGCCTTCTCTTCTATTTCACATAAACGCTTGAATCACTACACTTTGAGAACGTTTTTTTCACTCCCCCTACAGACACACAGCACTTATGTCCATATCTTTATTTGCTGCCACTTCCACTACTTGTAATTTATTTTAATGCCTGTCTCCCCAGCTAGTATGTTAGCTACTTTTTTTTAAAGGTAGGTGTTAAGCGATTACTATGTGCCAAGCGCTGTTCTAAGCACTGGGGTAGATGCAAGGTGATCAGGTTGTTCCCTGGGGGGTTCACAGTTTTAATCCTGTCTTTTACAGATGAGGTATGGAGAAGTTAAGTGACTTGCCCAAAGTCACTAAGCTGACAAGTGGAAGAGCTCCTTGAGCACAGTGGTCATACGCGCTGTAATTTGCCAAGCACTTAGTACAGTGCTCTGTACGTAGTCAGTGCTCACCATCTCTTTATTGATTGATCTAAGCATTAGGGTCTGTATCCTTTAAGAACTTTGATATTCACCCCACTCCCAGTCGCACAGCACTTTGTCCAAAGCCTTATACTGTGCTGCGTCATCTATCTGTAACTTATTTTAATGCTTGTCTCTCTTGCTAGTCTATAAACCCCTTAAGGGAAGGGGTCATGTCTACCAGCTCCGTTGTATTATGCTCTTTCCAGTGCTTAGTACAGTGCTCTGCACCAAAAAGCACTTAATAAATACAATTGATTGAGATATGATTGCAGGTAGAACCCAGATATATTTCTATGCCAGTGAGTCAGCAGGTATTCACTGCATTCTCCCACAAGGTCATCCACTGTCCTTCATTGACAGGAATCATGGTAAAGAGTAAACCTCCTCTCAAAATCTACACCCTCCAAAAGTGTTTCTGACCCCATCTGCTACAATTCACTGGCCAGTGGCTTCTTCTACATTGCTTGTAAACGTGCTCACCTATCCCCTATCTTCAAAAAAGCACTCTTGGTCCTCACAACTACCACCAGCTATTGTCCTATCTTCCTCCTACCATTCTTTTCCAAACTCCTTGAGCAATTTGTCTGCTGCTTCTCCTGAAATTCTTTCCTCGATTCACTCCAATCTGGTTTCTGCCACTGAAATTGCCTTTTTTAAGGTCACCAGTTTTTCCTTTTGCCCAATCCAACGGCCTCCATCCTCATCATCCTTGATGTCTCAGTTGCCCTCAACACTATCAAACACCTGCTTCTTGTGGAAACATTACAAACACTTCCCATTCCCCAGTTCTTTGAGGAGCTGGCAGTGGAGGAGAAGCAGTCGGGTGAGGAAGAGAAAGCCATCAAGGAGAAGGAACAGCAGCAGCAGCAGCAACAACAGCAACAGTAGGCATATTCCGGTGGGGCCTAAGGGAAGCAGTGAGGCACATGGCCAGGCTCCTCAGGTCATCCAGAAGAGGGGCATCAGCCGGGTGCCCGACCCCGGCAGTTCATGTGGGAAGCGCTCTTGGACCGTCTGCCCCGTAGCTGCCGAGGAATCCCCGTCCCCCATAACATCGCCAAGATCCACCCTTTCCTCTCTTTCCAAACTGAAACCTTGCAGGTTCAATCTCTCATCCTATCCCGACCGGATTATTGCATCAGCCTCCTCTCTGATCTCCCATCCTTCTGTCTCTCCCCACTTCAGTTGATACTTCACTCTGCTGCCCAGGTCATCTCAGTGCAGAAACGCTTTGGGCATGTTACTACCCTCCTCAAAAATCTCCAGTGGCTGTCTGTCAACCTACGAATCAAGCAAAAACTCCTCACTCTCGGCTTCCAGGCTCTCCATCACCTCGCCCCCTCCTACCTCACCTCCCTTCTCTCCTTCTCCAGCCCAGCCTGCACCCTCCGCTCCTCTGCCGCTAACCTCCTCACTAGACCGCGTTCTCGCCCGTCCCGCCGTCGACCCCTGGCCCACGTCCTTCCCCTGGCCTGGAATGTCCTCTCTCCACACATCCACCAAACTAGCTCTCTTTCTCCCTTCAAAGCCCTACTGAGAGCTCATCTCCTCCAGGAGGCCTTCCCAGACTGAGCCCCCTTTTTCCTCTCCTCCTCCCCACCCCACCCCCATCCTACCTGCTTCCATTCCCCACAGCACTTGTATATGTATTTGTAGTGATTTACTACTCTATTCATTGTACTTGTACATGTTTACTATTCTATTTATTTTGTTAATGATGTGCATATAGCTTTAATTCTATTTGTTCTGACCATTTTGACACCTGTCCACATGTTTCGTTGTGTTGTCTGTCTCCCACTTCTAGACTGTGAGCCTGAAATTGGGTAGGGACCGCCTCTATATGTTGCCGACTTGTACTTCCCAAGCACTTGTTACAGTGCTCTGTGCACCGTAAGAGCTCAATAAATACAATTGAATGAATGAATAAATTACACAACCTCGGCTTCACTGACACTGTCCTCTACTAGTTTTCCACCCCTTTGTGATCTCTTTCACAGGCTCCTCTTCCTACCACCCTCTAAATGTGGGAGTCCCTCAAGGATCGGTTCAGAACCCCTTTTATTCTCCGGATACACTCACTCCCTTGGACAATTCATTTGCTCCCATGACTTCAACTACCTTCTCTACATGGATTATTCCCTAATTTACCTCTCCAGCCCTGACTCTCTCCTTTTCAGCAGTCTCATATTGACTCTTGCCTTCAAGACATTTCTATTTGGATTTCCTGTTGTTACCTCAAAGTGAACAAGCTCAAAACAGAACTCCTCATCTTTGGCCCCAGACTCTGTCCTCCCCCTGTCTTTAGGATCACTGAAGACAACACCACTATCCTCCTTGTGACACAAGTGTGTATTCCTGCCATTATCATCGACATCTCTCTCATTTAACCCACATATTCAATATGTCACCAAACCCTGTTGCTTTTACCTTCACAACACCACTGAAACCCATCCTTAACTCTCCATCCAAATTGCTGCTATGTTGATCCAAGCACTTATCGTAGTCTGACTTGATGACTGCAGCAGCCTCCTGGCTGACCTTGCTGCCTCCTGGCTTTCCCCATTACAGTCCATACTTCACTCTGCTGACCGGATCACTTTTCTAGAAAAATGTTCAGTCCACATCTCCCCACTCCTCGGGAACCTCCAGTGGTTTCCCACGAACCTCTGCATCAAACAGAAACTTTTACCGTTGGCTTTCCAGCGCTCAATGGCCTTGCCCCCTCCTACCTTACCTGCTGGATTTCCTTCTACAATCCACTCCGCACATTTCACTCCTCTAATGTCAACCTACTCACTGCACCTCAGACTCATTTACCTCACTGCCAACCCCTCACCCACATCATGTGTCTGACCTGGAGTGCCCTTACTCTTCATATCTGACAGATCATTCTCCCCACCTTCAAAGTCTTATCACAAGCACATAGCCTCTAAGAGGTCTTCCTTAACTAAGCCTTCATTTCCTCTTCTCCCACTCCCTCGGCATCACCCTTACACTAGGATTTGTACCCTTTCTTCACCCCTTCATCAGCCCCACAACACTTATGTATATTTCTGTAATTTATTTATCAATATTAATGTCTTCTTCCGCTCCAGACTGTAAGCTTGTTGTGGGCTGGGGATGTACATGCACATTATTGGTGCATTGTACTCTCCTAAATGATTAGCATTGTCCTTTGAACACAGTAAGTGTTTAGTAAATAGGATTGATAGATTAATCGATTCATTGGTCTCTCCAGTCCTCAAAAATCTCCAGCGGTTGCCCATCCACTTCCACATCGAATAGAGATGCCTTGCTCTCAGCTTTTAAATTCTCAATCAGCCCAGCCCTTCATACCTTACCTGGCCGAATACCCACTACAACCCAGGCTACATGCATCACTACTCTACTGCCAACCTACTCAGTGTACCTCTATCTTGTCTACCTCACCTCTGACCACTGGCCTACACCCTGCCTCTATCCTGGGACTCTACCCCTGTTAATATGTGGCAGACTATCACTCTCCCTATCATCAAAGCCTAATAAGAATCACATCTCTTCCAAGAGGCTTTCCCCTCTCAAGCCCTCATTCCCCCTACTGAGGACCAGGGGCGGGGGGGGTCTCTTCCCACATCTTATTGATAACTTGTGTTTAGCTCAGCATTTAGCATCGTGTTTGGAATGAGTGCTTCATAAACCCCATGCATTTCAAGAGGAACTCACTGACCTGGGGTGGGTTCGTGCCTAATTGCCCATGCTGCTCTCCTTTTACTGTGGGTCTGCAGGCCATCGATTGTGTCTTGTGGAGGTTGCCTAACTGGAAAATCATTTTGATTTTAAGCATCCTAGATTCTCTCCTGGGGCTGGACTGTTCTGTGACTGGCACAGCCTCATCCACCACAAAGTCCCAGAAGTGGGAGCTGTACAAATCCCAAAGGGTCTCCAGAGTGCAGATCTGGGCCAGTGGGGCAGGCCACCTGGTTTCAGAGGTGGGGCTATTCCCAGGGCACAACCAGGGAAGAATTGGTTCTGCCTTCTCCTCAGTCTCAGATTGACCATGATGACGTGATACTTCAGCACCTTGAAGTCGACCCAGCAGACACAAGCCTGGCAAAAGCACGGCAAGGAGTCTTCCCTACCAGACTGAAAGCCCCTTGGGGTCAGATCATGTCCATTAACTCTATTGTACTTTTCCAGTGCTTAGTATGGTGTTCTGCCAACAGTAAATGGTCAATTAGTAAGATTGATAGATTTATTGATTGATTGATGAGGACATCCTCCTACACTGTTTCCAGATGGAGAACCTCTCTAGGTGACTGTGCCTGTATTTCGAACCCCTCTTTACTGACAAGTAAACCTTGGTATTATCCTTGACTCCTCTCTCTCATTCAACCCAAATATTACAATCCATCACTAAGTCCTGTCGATTTGTCCTTCTCGACATCGTTACCATCTGCCCTTTCTTCTCCATCCAAACTACTACCACATTAATCCAATCACTTATCCTACCCCGCCTTGATTACTATATCAGCCTCCTTGCTGACCTCCCGGCCTCCTGTCTCTCACCACTCCAGTCCATACTTTACTCTGCTGCCCAGCTCAGTTTTCTACAAGAATGTTTAGTTCTTGTTTTCCCACTCCTCAAGAAACTCCAATGGTTGCCTATCCACCTCTGCAGCAACCCAAAACTCCTCACCAGAGGTATTAAAGCACTCAATCACCTTGCCCCTCCAACCTGACTTTGCTACTTTCCTACTACAACCCAGCCCCCATGCCTCACTTCTTTAATGCTAACCAGCTCACTGTACCTTGACCTCATCTATCGCACTACCAACTTCTTGTCCATGTCCTACCTCTGGCCTGGAATGCCCTTCCTCCTCATATCAGAAAGAAAATTACTCTCTCCACCTTCCAAGCCTTATTGAAGGTACATCTCCTGCAATAGGCCATTCCCAGACTAAGCCCTCCTTTCCTCTTCTTCCTTTCCCTTCTATGGCACCCTGACTTGCTCCCTTCACTTATCCCTTGATAGCAGCAGACAGCATGGTTCTCCGTGTGTGCTGCAGGTCACAGGAGCTCAACTCAGACTGTGGTTTGGAAAGGGAAAAAGGAGGGAGCAGGGAACACACTGCTATGGCAACCCGGGGATGCCCCATTTCAGTAGAGGCTTTCGGTGCTGGACTCCTGGGCACCTGGGGAGGGCAGGCACCATTGTTGTCTCCACAGGAAACAGCCCAGGGCTCCCCGCTTTGTCACGGAGCTTGAACCTGAGGAAGCCAAGTGTAGCAAAGAGGAGCAAGAAACAGGTAAATACAGGACAACCAGAGTCACGAAATGGAGAAATGACACAGTTGTCGTTTTCACACCTGGATGGACTGGAATTGGAAAACTACACTCTAACATGACATTCTTAGTAGGGCCATGGGGATGACGGAGGCTGGATTTGTGCTAGTCGGGATTTCCTCATGCTAGAAAATTCAGCACAGTGAGATGGTAAATTGCAGGGTCGATTGCAATGAGAGAATAGTTGAGTTTATCAATGTCCAGTTCAGAAACATGACCCCTGCCCTCAAGGAGCTCAATCTAACCACCAGTAATTAATAAACTGCCATGAAGTCTGTGAGTCAGACCCCAGTTCTCATATTTACCAACTGTATTTTATTGTACTCCCCCAAGTGACTAGTAACTGCTCAGCACACATTAAGGAGTCAATAAAGCCTTAGTCTGGATTAGGGGCTAAAAGCAGATATACATTATTTGGTATCATACGTATGTACAGATCTGGATGTCTACTTTGTCTTTGCGATTGTACATTAGGGAGTCAATAAAGCCTTAGCATGGCTTAGGGGCTAAAAGCAGATATACATTATTTGGTATCAGACATATGTACAGATATGGATGTCTACTTTGTCTTTGCAATTGTTTCCTTTTAAGGGATTGGGAAGGTTCAGTCATCATATCCCAAGGTTTGGAAAGCAACAGAAGAAGAAGAATTGGAAAAATTGTTAAATTGTTAAAATGAGAGCAGCCGGGCTCAGTGGAAAGAGCATGGGCTTGGGAGTCAGAGGTCATGGGTTCTAATCCCAGCTCTGCCACATGTCTGCTGCGTGACCTTGGGCAATTCACTTAATTTCTCTGGGCCTCAGTTACCTCATCTGTAAAATGGAGATTAAGACTGTGAGCCCCACGTGGGACAACCTGATCACTTTGTATCCACCCCAGCACTTAGAACAGTGCTTCACACTGTGCTAAGCACATAGTAAGTGCTTACCAAATGCCATTATTATTATTATTATAAATACCACTGAATGATTGTTCAATTCTCTTCTGGGTAAGAGCAGTTGGAGCTTCTTAATTTGATTCATTCCACTAAGACTGTAAGGTGTCCGAGCAAGGGATTGTGTCTACCAATGCTTTAATACTGTACACTCCCAAGCATTCATTTATTCATTCATTCATTCATTCAATCGTGTTTATTGAGTGCTTACTGTGTGCAGAGCACTGTACTAAGTGCTTGGGAAGTACAAGTTGGCAACATATAGAGACGGTCCCTAGCCAACAGCAGGTTTACAGTCTAGAAGGGGGAGCAGTTGGAGCTTCTTAATTTGATTCATTCCACTAAGATTGTAAGCTACCCGAGCAAGGGATTGTGTCTACCAATGCTATTATACTGTACTTTCCCAAGCACTTGGTACAGTGCTCCTAACACAATAATCACTTAATAAATACCATTGATTGATTTGGAATGGTATTTATTGAGGTCCCACTAGCCGCAACGCACAGTATGAGCCATTTGGAAAGGTAAACGTAAAGGAGAGATATGTCATCTGCCCACCAGGAGTTTACACTCTAACAAAAACAAACAGAAAGAGATCTATTCCAGATTTTCCCACTCCATCTCATGTCTTCAGAATTCTCTCCCAGTTTTTCACCAAACCCTCCATTTGTGCTTCAGACTGACTGCTCACTCTTCATTTGAGAGGAAAATAAAGACAAGGGGGAAGTGGGAGGGAGGAAGTGTAAATAAGGGGAAGGTAGAAGAAAGGAGAAGGGAAACAAAGATGTCTCTCAGTATAAAAAGGCATGGCGTGTGTAAGAATAGTCGACTGAGTTTTTGCTGGACCCCTCCTTGGAGCAATCATGGCCACAGGTCAAGATTCCATGTTTCATAATGATAATTATAATCATGATAACTGTTAAGCACTTACCATATGCCAGCACTGTATTCGATATAGTTTGTTGGGTTCAAACACAGTCCTTTCATTCATTCATTTCATTCATTCAATCATATTTATTGAGTGCTTACTGTGTGTAGAGCACTGTACTAAGCGCTTGGAAAGTACAATTCAGCAACAGATAGGGACAGTCCCACCCAGCAACAGGCTCAGAGTCTAGAAGGGGGAGACAGACCACAAAACAAAACAAGTAGACAGGTGTCAATACCATCAAAATAGATAGAGTTATAGATATTTACACATCATTACAAAAACAGAGTAATAGATAGTTACAAATATACACAAGTGCTGTGGGGAGGGGAAGGGGGTAGGTCAGAGGGAGGGAGTGGGAGTGATGAGGAGGGGTGGAGGGGCAGAGGAAAAGGGGGGGCTCAGCTTGGGAAGGCACCCTGGAGGAGGTGAGCTCTCAGTAGGGCTTTGAAGGGAGGAAGAGAGCTAGTTGGGCGGATGTGTGGAGGGAGGGCATTCCAGGCCAGTGGTAGGAGGTGGGGCATGGGTCGATGGTGGGACAGGCGAGAATGAGGCACATTGAGGCAGTTAGCAGCAGAGGAGTGTCGGGTGTGGGCTGGGCTGTTGAAAGAGATAAGGGAGGTGAGGTGGGTGGGCGCAAGGTGATGGAGAGCTTTGAAACCAATAGTGAGGAGTTTTGGCTTCATGCGAAGTTTGATAGGCAACCACTGGAGATTTCTTTAGACGGCAGAGTGACATGCCCAGAGCGTTTCCGTAGAAAGATAATCCAGGCAGCAGAGTGAAGTATAGACTGAAGCAGGGAGAGATAGGAGGATGGGAGATCAGAAAGGAGGCTGATGCAGTAATCCAGTCGGGATAGGATGAGAGATTGCACCAACAAGGTAGCGGTTTGGATGCAGAGGAAAGGGCGGATCTTGGCGCTGTTGTGAAGGTGAGACGGGCAGGTTTTGGTGACGGATTGGATGTGTGGGGTGAATGAGAGAGCAAAGTCAGTGACGACACAAAGATTGTGGGGTTATGAGACCGGAAGGATCATAGTGCTGCCACAGTGGTGGCAAAGTCAGGGAGAGGACAGGGTTTGGGAGGGAAGATAAGAAGCTCAGTCTTGGACATGTTGATCTTGAGGTGGTGGGCAGACATCCTGGTGGAGATGTCCTGAAGGCAGGAGGAGATTCGAGCCTGGAGGGAGGGAGAGAGAACAGGGGAGGAAATGCAGATTTGGGTGTCATCTGTGTAGAGAGGATAGTTGAAGCCGTGGGAGTGAATGAATTCACCAAGGGAGTGAGTTTAGATGGAGAACAGAAGGAGACCAAGAACTGACCCTTGAGGAACCCCTACAGTAAGGGGATGGGAGGGGGAGGAGGAGCCCACGAAGGAGACTGATAATGTAAGGCCAGAGTGATAAGAGGAGAACCAGGAGAGGATGGAGTCCAGGAAGCCAAGGTTGAGTAACGTGTTGAGGAGAAGGGGATGGTCCACAGTGTCTAAGGTAGCTGAGAGGTCGAGGAGGATTAGGATAGAGTAGGAGCCATTGGATTTTGCAAGAATCAGGTCATTGGTGAGCTTTGAGAGGGCTGTTTCCGTGGAGTGGAGGGGACGGAAGCCAGATTGGAGGGGGTCTAGGAGAGAGTTGGAGTTGAGGAATTTGAGGCAGCGAGTGTAGATGACTCGTTCTAGGAGTTTGGAAAGGAAAGGTAGGAGGGAGACAGGGTGATCACTGGAAGGGGCAGTGGAGTCAAGAGAGGGTATTTTTCGGATGGGGGAGACGTGGCCTTGTTTGAAGTCAGAGAGGAAGAAACCAGTAGAGAGCGAGCAGTTGAAGATGGACGTTAAGGAGGGGAGGAGGGAAGGGGTGAGAGTTTTCATAAGATGAGAGGGAATGGGGTCTGAAGCACAGGTGGATGTGGTGGCATTTGAGAGGAGGGAGTAGATCTCATCTGAAGATACTGCTGGGAAGGATGGGAAAGTAGAGGAGAAAGTTGAGAGCGGGGGGTTGGAGAAGGGGGAGGGGTGAATTTATGGTGCTCAGACCAGATGGTGTTAATTTTCCCAGTGAAGTAGGTGGCCAGACCGTTGTGGGTGAGGGATGGAGGAGGGGGAGGAACAGGGGGACTGAGGAGGGAGTTAAATGTCCGAAACTGCTGAAGGGGGTGATGGGCATGGGTGTCAGTAAGGGAAGAAAAATAGTTTGCTCTCAGTCTAAGTAGGAGGGAGAATGGGTATTTCATTCCCGTTTTATAGATGAGGAAACAGAGGCACAGAAAGTTTTGCTGATCTTTCCAATATCACACTCCAGGCAGTGGCAGAGCCAGGACAAGAATCCAGGTCCTCTAACTCCCAGGCCAGTGCTCTTTCCACTAGGTCACCCGGACAATGCTGTGGTAGAACCATTCTGGAGTGAAGACTGGTTAAGTCAGAGGCATGATCATGGCAGTCCATGGAGAAGGACCTTTTATCCGATAGATAGTTTCTCCTTTGTGAGATGTTTTGACAACAGCAGCCTTCCCATCGCTGCCTTCACGTCCCGGTTCCTCAGGCTATAGATGAGGGGATTAAGGGTAGGGAGTATCACAGTATAGAACACAGACACCAGCAGGTCCAGTGCAGAGGGAGAGTCTGATATTGGCTTTAGGTAGGCAGACATGCCAGACGTGATGTACAGAGTGACGACGACAAGGTGGGGCCAACAGGTGGAGGAGGCTTTGGAGCGGTCCTCCACCGACGGCATCCTCAGCACAGCCAAGAAGATGCGGACGTAGGAGCCCACGATGAGCATGAAGCAGAAGAAAGATAAGCAGACGGTAATGGCTATACTCACATCTTCCAGGACATGGTCAGTAGAACATGCAAGTCTTACCAAGTGGGGACCATCGCAGAAGAACTGGTGGACAGTGTTGGGGCCACAGAAGGATAGAGAGAAGGTGCTGGCTGTGTACATGATGGCATTCAAACAGCTGCTGAACCAAGAGGCAGCCAACATGCGTACACAGGCCCCGTGGGGCATGGTGATCTCATAGTGCAGGGGGCGGCAGATGGCAACATAGTGGTCGTGGGACATCACAGTGAGCAGGGACAACTCTGATCCCGTGAATAAAAATACGAGGAATACCTGGGCAGCGCAGCCCAGCAGAGAGATGGAGTTGACATTCGTGAGGGAATTGAACACGGATTTGGGGACTGTGATGGAGATGTAGCCGAGGTCAAGGACGGACAGGTTCTTGAGGAAGAAGTACATGGGAGTGTGGAACTGCCGGTAGAGGGTGGTGATGGCAATGATGAGGAGATTCCCCAACAGAGCTGCCAGATAGACCAGAAGGAACAGCATAATGTGGATCAGCTGCAACTCACGGATGTCGGAGAATCCCAGGAGGAGGAATTCTGTCACCGTCGTGATGTTAGACATGGTCTGGGCGATGACATGAGCTGCCTGTGAGAGTCAAGAATGGTGCAAAGTCAACATCCCAAACTGAGCATCTTCTGAGTCTACTATTAGTGTTGGGGGTTTTCTGGAGAAGAGCTATAACCAATCTCAAGAAAATTTATCATCTGATGGGGTGACAGGAGGCAAGAGTGCATTTTGGCCCACATACAACAGCCAAAAATAATAATTAGGCTATCTGTTAAGCACTTAACAGATGTGCCAAACATAGTTTTAAGTGCTGGAGTAGATACAAGATAACCAGCACCACACAATCTAAGTAGGAGGGAGAACAGTTGTCCATAATCCCCATTTTATATGTGAGGAAACTGGGGCCCGTAGGGGTTAAATGACTTGCTAAGATCACCCAGCAGGCAAGTGGTAGAGTCATGTTAAAACCAAGGTCCTCTGACTCCCAGCTTTGTGGTTTTCCAACAGGCCATGCAGCTACTGTGGTGGCACTCCTATGCACACCATCTTCAAAAGCCCTACTAAATCACATCTCCTCCAAGTAGCCTCCTCTGATTGTACTCTCATTTCCCCACTCTACTGGCCTTCTCTTTTATGTCATTTATACACTTGAATCAGTACCCTATGAGAACTTTTTTCTCACTCCACTCCCAGACACACAGCACTTACGTCCATATCTTCATTTGCCACCACTTCCACTACTTGGAATCTATTTTAATGCCTGTCTCCCCAACTAGTATGTTAGCTCCTTTTGTTTAATGGTATTAGTTAAGCGATTACTATGTGTTAAGCACTCTTCTAAGCGCTGGGGTAGATGCAAGGTAATCAGGTTGTCCCACGTGGGGCTCACAGTTTTAATCCACCTTTTTACCGATGAGGTAACTGAGGCACAGAGAAGTTAAGTGACTTGCCTACAGTCCCAAAACTGATAAGTGGCAGAACTCCTTGAGGGCAGTGGTCATGTTGTGCTGTAGTTTTTCAAGCACATAGTACAGTGCTCTGCACGTAGTAAGTGCTCAAGAAGTATCATTTATTTATTGATTGTTCCAAGCATTAGGGTCTGTATCCTTTAAGAATTTTTATATGCACCCCAAAGCCAGTCACACAGCACTTTGTCCGTAGCCTTATACTTTGCTGCTTCCCCTACCTGAAATTTCTTGTAATGCTTGTCTCTCCTACTAGACTATAAACCTCTTAAGAGAAGGAATCATGTCTACCTACTTTTGTCTGTTGCTGAATTGTACTTTCCAAATGTTTAGTATAGTGCTCTGCACACAGTAACTGCTCAAGAAATACAACTGAATGAATGAATGAACCTACTCTATTACATTGTGCGCCTTCCAGTGCTTAGTACAGTGCTCAGCACCAAAAAGCACTTAATAAAAACTATTGATTGAGATAGGATTCCAGGTAGAATCCAGATATATTTCCATGCCAGTGAGTCAGCACGTATTCACCGCACCCTTCCACAAGGTCGTTCACTACCCTTCATTGACAGGGATCATGGTAAAGAGTAGACCTCCTCTCAAAATCTACACCTTCCACCAGTGCTTCAGACCCCATCTTCTACCACTCACTGTCCAGTGGCTTCTTCTATGTTGCTTGGAAACCTGCTCACGTATCCTCTATCTTAAAAAAACGCTTTGTCCCCCCAACTCCCACCTGCTATTGTCCTATCTCCCTCCTGCTAGTCCCCTCCAAACTCCTTGAGCGAGTTGTCTGCTTCTTCTCCTCCAATTCTGTCCTTGATCCACTCCAATCTCGTTTCTGCCCCCTTTGCTCCACTGAAACTGCCTTCTCTAAGGTCACCAGTGATCTCCTTTTGCCAAACCCAGAGGCCTCCATCCTAATCATCCTTGTCCTCTAAGCTGCCTTCAACACTGCTGACCACCCCCTTCTTCTGGAAACATTATCCAACCTCGGCTTCACTGATACTGTCTTCTCCTAGTTTACCGCTCCTTTCTGATCTCTTTCACAGGCTCCTCTGCCTCCCACACTCTTAATAATAATAATGATAATGATGATGGCATTTGTTACGCACTTACTATGTGCAAAGCACTGTTCTAAGTCCCTCAAGGATCGGTTCTAGATCCCCTTTTATTCTCGGGATACACCCACTCCCTTGGACAATTCATTTGCTCCCATGACTTCAGCCTCCTTCTCTACATGGATGATTCCCTTATCTACCTCTCCAACCCTCACTCTCTCCTTCTCAGCAGCCTCATATTTACTCTTGCCTTCAAGACGTTTATATTTGGATTTCCTGTTGTCACCAGCTGTTGTTAAACCATCTCAAAACAGAACTCCTCATCTTTGGCCCCAGGCTCTGTCCTCCCCCTCTTTAGGATCACTGAAGACAACAACACTATCCTCCTTGTGTCACGAGTGTGTATTCTTGCCATTATCATCGACATTTATTTCATTTAACCCACATATTCAATATGTCAACAAACCCTGTTGCTTTCACCTTCCCAACACCACTGAAACCCATCCTTAACTCTTCATCCAAATTGCTGCTATGTTGATCCAAGCACTTATTGTAGTCTGCCTCGATGACTGCAGCAGCCTCCTGGCTGACCTTGCTGCCTCCTGGCTTTCCCCGGTCCAGTTCATACTTCACTCTGCTCACCGGGTCATTTTTCTAGAAAAATGTTCAATCCACATCTCCCCACTCCTCAGCAACCTCCAGTGGTTTCCCACGAACCTCCATATCAAACACAAAATTTTACCATCGGCTTTACAGCGCTCAATCGCCTTACCCCCTCGTACCTTACCTGCCTGATTTCAGACTAAAAACCGGCTCACACATTTCACTCCTCTAACATCAACGTACTCACTGCGCCTCAGTCTCATTTCCCTCACTGCCAACCTCTCACCCAAATCATGCGTCTGACCTGGAGGGCTGTTACTCTACATATCCGACAGAAGATCATTCTCATCACCTTCAAAGTCTTATCACAAGCACATCTCCTCCAAAAGGTCTTCCCTAATGAAGCCTTCATTTCCTCTTCTCCCACCCCCTCTGCATCACCCTTGCACTTGGATTTGTACCCTCTCTTCACTCCTCCATCAGCCCAACAACACTTGGGTGCATATCTGTAATTTATTTATTTATATTTACGGCCATCTCCCACTCCAGACTTTAAGCTCGTTGTGGGCTGGGGATGTGTCTGTTTATTGGTGTGTTGTACTCTCCCAAATAATTAGTTCGTTCCATAGTACACAGTAAGCATTTACTAAATATGATTGATCGATTAATCCATTGATTGCGCTCTCCAGTCCTCAAAAATCCCCAGTGGTTGCCCATCCACCTCCGCATCGAATAGAAATGCCTTGCTCTCAGCTTTTCAATTCTCAATCGGCCCGGCCCTTCATATCTTACCTGGCTGATTACAGACTACATCCCAGGCCACACGCTTCACTACTCTAATGCAAACTTACTCATTGTACCTCAGTCTTGTCTACCTCACCTCTGACCACTGGCCGACATCCTGCCTCTAACCTGGGACTCTAACCCTGTTAATATGTGGCAGACTCTCACTCTCCCTATCTTCAAAGCCTTATAAGAATCTCACCTCTTCCAAGAGGCCTTTCCCTCTCAAGCCCTCATTTCCCCCACTGAGGACCAGAGCGGGGGTCTCTCCCCACATCTTATTGATAACTTGTGTTTAGCTCAGCATTTAGCATCGTGTTTGGAGTGAGTGCTTTATCAAGCCCACGCGTTTCAGGAGGAACTCACTGACCTGGAATGGGTTTGTGCTTAATTGCTGTCCTCATCCTGTGGGTCTGCAGGCCATCAATCGCCTCTTGCAGAGGTTGGCTAACTGGAAAATCATTTTGATTTTAAGCACCATAGATTCTCTCCTGG
This sequence comes from Tachyglossus aculeatus, assembly GCF_015852505.1. NCBI lineage: Eukaryota > Metazoa > Chordata > Mammalia > Monotremata > Tachyglossidae > Tachyglossus > Tachyglossus aculeatus. The sequence goes on along the minus strand of NW_024045100.1, from coordinate 2,504,240 downwards.
GGCTGGACTGTTCTGTGACTGGCACAGCCTCGTCCACCACAAAGTCCCAGAAGTGGGAGCTGTAGAAATCCCAAAGGGTCTCCAGAGTGCAGATCCGGGCCAGTGGGACAGACCACCTGGTTTCAGAGGTGGGGCTGTTCCCAGGGCACAACCAGGGAGGAATTGGTTCTGCCTTCTCCTCAGTGTCAGATTGACCATGATGACATGATACTTCAGCACCTTGAAGCCAACCCAGTGGACACAAGCCTGGCAAATGCATGGAAGGGAGGGGCCATGACCGTTCCCTACCAGACTGAAAGCCCCTTGGGATCAGGGTTCATATCTGTTAACTCTATTGTACTCTTTCAGTGCTTAGTACAGTGTTCTGTCCACAGTAAATGCTCAGTTAGTAAGATTGGTAGATGGATTGACTGATTGATTGAAGAGGACATCCTCCTACACAAATATTTTCCAGGCGCAGATCCCCTCTAGATCAGTGTGCCTGTATTTCAAACCCCTCTTCACTGACAAGTAAACCTTGGCGTTATCCTTAACTCCTCTTTCTTAATCAACCCAAATATTCCAATCCATCACTAAATCCTGGCGATTCCACCTTCACGATATCGCGACAATCTGCCCTTTTCTCTCCATCCGAACTACTACCACATTAATCCAATCAATTATCCTACACTGCCTTGATTATTATATCAGCTTCCTTGCTGACCTCCCAGCCTCCCGTCTCTCCCCACTCCAGTCCATACTTTACTTTGCTGCCCAGGTCAGTTTTCTACAACAATGTTTAGTCCACTTTTCCCCACTCCTCAAGAAACTCCAATGGTCACCACCTCCGCATCCAACAAAAGCTTCTCACCACAGGTTTTAAAGCATTCAATCACCTAGCCCCCTCCTACCTGACTCTGCTACACTCCTAATACCACCCAGCCCACACACGGCACTCCTTTAATGCTAAACGTGTCACTGTACCTTGACCTCATCTATCTCACCACCAACTTCTTGACCTTGTCCTACCTCTGACCTGGAATGCCCTTCCTCCTCTTATCGGACAGAAAATTACTCCCTTCACCTTCAAAGCCTTATTGAAGACACATCTCCTCCAAGAGGCCTTCCCTGACTAAGCCCTCCTTTCCTCTTTTCCATTTCCTTTCTACGACACCCTGACTTGCTTCCTTCTTTCATCCCGTGACAGCAGCAGACAGCATGTTTCTCCATGTGTGCTGCAGGTCACACGAGCTCAGCTCAGACTGCAGTTTGGAAAGGGGAAAAGGAGGGAACAGGGAACAAATTGTGGTGGCAAGCTGGGGATGCCCCACGGCAGCAGAGGTTCGCGGTCATGGACTCCTTGGCACCTGGGGTGGGCGGACACTTGTGTTGTCTCCGCAGGAAACAGCCCAAGGCTCCCCTCTTTGTCATGGAGCCTGAAACTGAGGAAGCCCAGCGTAGCATAGAGTAACAAGAAATAGATAAATACAGGACAACCACAGTCAGGCAATAGAGAAATTACTGTTGTCCTTTTCACACCTGGACAGACAGACTAGAGTTGGAAAACCACACTGGAACAGGAAATTCTCAGTAGGGCTAAGGGGAGGATAGTGGCTGATTTGTTCCAGTGAGGATATCCTCATGCTAGAAAATTCAGCACAGAGAGATGGTAAATTGCAGGGTCAATCGCAGTGAGAGAATAGTTGGGTTTATCATTGTCCAGTTAGGGCCATGTGTTCTGAGTTCAAAAATGACTGCTGCCTTCAAGGAGCTCTATCATACCACCAGTAATTAATAAATTGCCATGAGTTCTGTGAGTCAGACCCCAGAGATCATGTTTACCAACTATATTGTACTGTACCCTCCCAAGTGACTAGTATGTGCTCAGCACAGAGTAAGGAGTCAGTAAATACCACTGAATGATTGATCAATTCTCTTCTGGGTAAGAGCAGATGGAGCTTCTTTATTTGGTTCATTCCACTAAGACTGTGAGCTATCCGAGGCAAGGGTTTGTGTCTACCAATGCTATTATACTGTACTCTCCCAAACAGTTGGTACAGTGCTCCTCACACAGTATGCACTTACTAAATACCACTGATGGACATGGAATGGTGTTTATTGAGGTCCCAGTAGCTGCAATGTGCAGTATGAAGCATTTAGAAAGGTAAACAGAAAGGAGAGATTTGTCTTCTGTCCACCAGGAGTTAACACTCTAATAACAACAAACAGAAAGGAATCTATTCCAGATTTTCCCACTCCATCTCATGTCCTGAGAATTCTCTACCCGTTTTTAACCAAACCCTCCATCTGTGCTTTACAGCAACTGCTCACTCTTCATTTGAGGAGAAAATAAAGAAAAGGCGAAGTCGGAGGGAGGCAGTATAGATGAGGGCAGGAAAGAAGAAAGGAGATGGGAAAAAAAGAGGTCTCTCAATGTAGTGAGGTATGGAGTGCGTAAGAATGTCTATCTGTGTTTTTCCTGGACCCGTCCATGCAGCGATCGTGGCCACTGGTCAAGATTTGCAGCTTCATAATGATAATAATGATTGTGATATCTGTAAAGCACTTACCATATGCCAAGCACTGTATTAGACATGGTTTGCTGGGTACAATCACAGTCCTTACCCCACATAGGCTGTCAGGCTAAGTAGGAGAAAGTGGTTATTTCATCCCCATTATAAAGATAAGGAAACAGAGGTAGAGAAATTTTTACTGAGTTTTCCAATGTCACACTATGGACAGCGGCAGAGCCAGGACTAGAATCCAGGTCCTCGGACTCCCAGTCCAGTGCTCTTACCACTAGGTCACCCAGACAATCCTGAGGTAAAACCACTCTGGAGTGAAGACCGGTTAAGTCAGAGGAATGATCAGGGCAGTCCGTGGAGCAGGACCTTTTATCCGATAGATAGTTTCTCCTTTGAGAAATGTTTGGGCCACAGCAGCCTTCCCATCGCTGCCTTCATGTCCCGGTTCCTCAGGCTGTAGATGAGGGGATTAAGGGTAGGAGGGACCAAAGCATAGAACACAGACACCAGCAGGTCCAGTGCAGAGGAAGAGTCTGATATTGGCTTTAGGTAGGCAGAGAACCCAGACGTGATGAACAGAGTGACAACAACCAGGTGGGGCAGACAGGTGGAGAAGGCTTTAGAGCGGCCCTCTGCCGACGGCATCCTCAGCACTGCTGTGAAGATGCGGGCGTAGGAGCCCACGATGAGCACAAAGCAAATGAAAACTAAGCAGACACTGATGGCTAAACTCACATCTTCTGGGACATGGTCAGTGGAACATGCAAGTCTTAGCAACTGGGGACCATCGCAGAAGAACTGGTGGACAGTGTTGGGGCCACAGAAGGATAGAGAGAAGGTGCTGGCTGTGTACATGGTGGCACTCAAACAGCTGCCAAACCAAGAGGCAGCCAACATGCGTACACAGGCCCCATCCGGCATGATGATCTCATAGTGCACGGCGTGGCAGATGGTGACATAGCGGTAGTGGGACACCACGGTGAGCAGGGCCAACTCTGACCCACCGAATAACAATACGAAGAATATCTGGGCAGCACAGCCCAGCAGAGAGATGGAGTTGACATTCGTGAGGGAATTGAGGATGGATTTGGGGACTGTGACAGAGATGTAGCCGAGGTCAATGACGGACAGGTTCTTGAGGAAGAAGTACATGGGGGTGTGGAAGTGCCGGTCGAGGGTGGTGATGGCAATGATGAGGAGATTCCCCATCAGGGCTCCCAGATAGACCAGAAGGAACAGCGCAGTGTGGATCAACTGCCACTCTTGGATGTCGGAGAATCCCAGGAGGAGGAATTCTGTCACCGTCGTGATATTAGACATGGTCTGGGAGATGTCATGAGCTTCCTGTGAGAGTGAAGAATGGTACAAAGTCAACATTCCCAACTGAGCATCTTCTGAGTCTGCTATTAGTGTTGAGGATTTTCTGGAGAAGAGCTATAACCAATCTCAAGAAAATTTATAATGGGATGGGATGACAGGAGGCAGGAGTGCATTTTGGCCCAACAGCAAAAAATAAGAATTGGGGTATCTGTTCAGCAATTAATATGTGCCAAACACAGTTCTAAGTGCTGGGGTAGATACAAGATAACCAGCACCTCACAATCTAAATAGGAGGGAGAACAGTTCTTAATCCCCATTTTACAGGTGAGGAAACTGGGCCCCAGAGAGGTTAAATGACTTGTTGAGATCACCTAGCAGGCAGTGGCAGAGTCAGGTTAAAACTGAGGTACTCTGATTCCCAGCCCTAGGCCATGTGGCTACTACTCACACCATCTTCATAAATAATAATTATAATAATAATGTTGGTATTTGTTAAGCACTTACTATGTGCCTAGCACTGTTCTAAGCATGGTGGGGGATCCAAAGTAATCAAGGTTGTCCCACGTGGGGCTCACAGTCTTAATCCCCATTTTACAGATGAGGTAACTGAGGCACATAGAAGTTAAGTCACTTGCCCAAAGTCACACAGCTGACAAGTGGCAGAGCTGGGATTAGAACCCATGACCTCTGAATCCCAAATTCGGGCTCTTTCCACTGAGCCATGCTGGATCCCCAAAACCCTACTAAAAACCCTACTAAATCACATCTCCTCCAAGTAGCCCCCTCTGATTATACTCTCCTTTCCCCACTCTACTGGCCTTCTCTTCTTTGTCATCTATACACTTGAATCAGTACCCTTTGAGCACATTTTTTCTCACTCCACCTACAGACACACAGCACTATTGTCCAGATCCTTATTTGCTGCCACTTCCACTACTTGTAATTTATTTTAATGCCTGTCTTCCCAACTGGTATTGCTAGCTCCTTTTGTTTAATGGTATTTGTTAAGCGATTACTATGTGCCAAGCACTGTTCTGAGTGCTGGAGTAGATGCAAGGTAATCAGGTTGTCCCCACGAGGGGCTCGCAGTTTTAATCCCCTTTTTCACAGATGAGGTAACTGAGGCATAGGGAAGTTAAGTGACTTCCCCAAAGTCAGGAAGCTGACAAGTGGCCAAGCTCCTTGAGGTCAGTGGTCATTTGTGCTGTAATTTTCCAAGCACTTAGCAAACTGCTCTGCACGTAGTAAGTGCTCAGTTAGTATCGTTTCTTTATTGATTAATCTGAGCTTTAGGGTCCGTGTTATTTAAGAACTTTGATATTCACCCCACTCCTAGTCGCACAGTGCTTTGTCCATAACCTTATACTCCGCTGCTTCCCCTATCTGTAATTTATTTTAATGTTTGTCTCTCCTACTAGTCTATAAACCCCGTAAGGGAAGGGATCATGTTTACCAGCTCTATTGTATTGTGCTCTTCCCTGTGCTTAGTACAGCGTTCTGCACCAAAAAGCACTTAATAAATACAATCGAGATAGGATCCCAGGTAGAATCCAGATATATTTCCATGCCAGTGATCAGTACATATTTACTGCACTCTCCCACAAGGTCATCCACTGCCTTTCATTGACAGGGATCATGGTAAAGAGTAGACCTCCTCTCAAAATCTACACCCTCCACCAGTATATTTGAACCCATCTTCTACCATTCACTTCTCAGCGGCTTCTTCTACGCTGCTTGTAAACGTGCTCATGTAACCCCTGTCTTAAAAAAACCCTCTTTGTCTCCACAACTCCCACCAGCTATTGTCCTATCTCCCTTCTACCATTCCTTTTCAAACTCCTTCAGCAGGTTGTCTGCTTCTTCTCCTTGATTCACTCCAATCTGGTTTCTGCCCCCTTTGCTCCGCTGAAACTGCCTTCCTCAAGGTCACCAGTGATCTCTATTTGCCAAATCCAAAGGCCTCCATCCTAATCATCCTTGACCTCTCAGCTGCCTTCAACACTGTCGACCACCCCCTTCTCGCGGAAACATTATCCAACTCCGGCTTCACTGACACTGTCCTCTCCTAGTTTTCTGCTCCTTTCTGATTTCTTTCACAAGTCGGTCTGCCCCCTACGCTCTAAATGTGGACATCCCTCAAGGATCTGTTCTAGATTGCCTTTTATTCTCTGATACACCCACTCCCTTGGACAATTCATTTGCTCCCATGACTTCAGCTACCTTCTCTACATGGATGATTCTCCAGCCCTGACTCTTTCCTCAGCAGTCTCATATTTACTCTTGCCTTCAGGACATTTCTATTTTGATTTCCTGTAGTCACCTCAAAGTTAACAAGCTGAAAACAGAACTCCTCATCTTCTGCCCCAGACTCTGTCCTCCCCCTGTCTTTAGGATCACTTAAGACAACACCACTATCCTCCTTGTACATAAGTCTGTACCCTTGCCATCATCATCGACATCTCTCTCATTTAACATACATTCAATATGCCACCAAATCCTGTGGGGTTTACCTTCACAACACCACTGAAACCCATCCTTAACTCTCAATTCAAATTGCTGCTATGTTGATTCAAGCACTTACCGTAGTCTGACTTGATGACTGCAGCATCCTCCTGGCTGACCTTGCAGCCTCCTGTCTTTCCTCCATCCAGTTCATATTTCACTCTGCTGATTGGATCATTTTTCTAGAAAAATGTTCAGTCCACAACTCCCCACTCCTCGAGAACCTCCAGTGGTTTCCCATGAACCTCTGCATCAAACAGAAACTTTTACCATCGGTTTTATCATGCTCAATCGCCTTGCCCCCTCCTACCTTACTTCCCTGATTTCCTCCTTCAACCCAGCCAGCACATTTCACTCCTCTAATGTCATCATACTCACTGCACCTCTTTCTCATATACCTCACTGCCAACCTCTCATTCACATTAAAGAAGCAGCGTGGCTCAGTGGAAAGAGCACGGGTTTTGGAGTCAGTGGTCATGGGTTCAAATCCCTGCTCTGCCAATTGTCAGCTGTGTGACAAGGCCCACTTAACTTCTCTGGGCCTCAGTTCCCTCATTTGTAAAATGGGGATACAGACTGTGAGCCCCATGTGGGACAACCTGATCACCTTGTAACCTCCCCAACATTTAGAACAGTGCTTTGCACATAGTAAGCGCTTAACAAATACCATCATTATTATTGTTATATTATCATAACTCTGACCTGGAGTGTCTGTAATCTTCATTTCTGACAGACGATCATCCTCCCCACCTTCAAAGTCTTATAGCAAGCACATCTCCTCCAAGAGGTCTTCCTTAACTAAGCCTTCATTTCCTCTTCTCCCTCTGCATCACCCTTGAAGTTGGATTTATAGGCTTTCTTTACCCCTCCATCAGCCCCTTATGTACATATCTAGACTGTGAGCCCACTGTTGGGTAGGGACTGTCTCTATATGTTGCCAACTTGTAATTCCCAAGTGCTTAGTACAGTACTCTGCACACAGTAAGCACTCAATAAATACGATTGATTGATTGATTGATATCTGTAATTTATCTATTTCTGTTAATGTCAATCTCCCACTTCAGACAGTAAGCTCGCTGTGGGCGGTGGATGTGTCTGTTTATTGTTATATTGTACTCTACCAAATGATTAGTACAGTCCTTTGCACACAGTAAGTGTTTACTAAAAATGATTGATGGATTAATCGAGGTCTCTCCAGTCCTCAAAAATCGCCAGTGGTTGCCTATCCACTTCCACATCGAATAGAGATGCCTTCCTCTCAGCTTTTAAAATCTCATTCAGCCCGGCCCTTCATATCTTACCTGGCTGATTACCCACTACAACCCAGGCCACATGCATCACTACTCTAATGCCAACCTACTCATTGTGCCTCGATCTTGTCTACCTCACCTCTGACCACTTGCCTACATTCATTCATTCATTCAATCGTATTTATTGAGCGCTTACTGTGTGCAGAGCACTGTACTAAGCGCTTGGGAAATACAAGTTGGCAACATATAAACACAGTCCCTACCCAACAGCGGGCTCACAGTCTAGAAGAGGGAGACAGACAACAAAGCAAAACATAATAACAAAATAGAAGAAATAGAATAAATACGTACAAGTAAAATAAATAAATAAATAGAGTAATGAATATGTACAAACATATATACATATATACAGGTGCTGTGGGGAGGGGAAGGAGGTAAGGTGGGGGGATGGGGAGGGGGAGGAAGAGGAAAGGAAGGAGGGGGCTCAGTCTGGGATAATGATGGCATTTGTTAAGTGCTTACTATGTGCAAAGCACTGTTCTAAGTGCTGGGTGATGCAAGGTGATCAGGTTGTCACATGTGGGGCTCACAGTCTTCATCCCCGTTTTACAGATGAGGTCACTGAGGCACAGAGAAGTGAAGTGACTTGCCCAAAGTCACCCAGCTGACAAGGGGTGGAGCTGGGATTAGAACCCATGACCTCTGACTCCCAAGCACGTGCTCTTTGCACTGAGCTACGCTGCTTCTGTACATCCTGCCTCTAGCCTTGGAATCCTTCCCTGTTCATATCAGGCAGACTATCACTCTCCCTATCTTCAAAGCCTTATAAGAATCTCACCTCTTCCAAGAGGCTTTCCCCTCTCAAGCCCTCATTTCCCCTACTGAGTACCAGAGGGGGGTCTCTCCCCACATCCTATAATTTGTGTTTAGCTCAGCATTTAGCATCGTGTTTGGAGTGAGTGCTTGATCAATCCCATGCATTTCAGGAGGAACTCACTGACCTGGGGTGGATTTGTGCCTAATTGCCCCTGCTGCTCTCCTTATCCTGTGGGTCTGCACGCCATCAATTGTGTCTTGTGGAGGTTCGCTAACTGGAAAATCATTTTGATTTTAAGCACCATAGATTGTCTCCTGGGGCTGGACTGTTCTGTGACTGGCACAGCCTCATCCACCGCAAAGTCCCAGAAGTGGGAGCTGAACAAGTCCCAAAGGGTCTCCAGACTGCAGATCCAGGCCAGTGGAGCAGGCCACATTGTTTCAGAGGTGGGGCTATTCCCAGGGCACAATCAGGGAGGAATTGGTTCTGCCTTCTCCTCAGTCTCAGATTGACCAAGATAATGTGGTACTCTAGCACCTTGAAGTCAACCCAACAGACACAGGCCTGACAAAAGCATGGCCAGGAGGGACCATGACTCTTCCCTACCAGACTGTAAGCCCCTTGGGGTCAGGGATCATGTCTATTAACTCTACTGTACTCTTCACTTAGTACAGTGTTCTGCCCACAGTAAATGGTCAACTAGTTTGATAGATTGATTGATTGATTTATGAGGACATCCACCTACTCAGTTTTCAGATGCAGAACCTCTCTAGATCACTGTGCCTGCATTTCGAACCCCTCTTCATTGACAAGTAAACCTTGGCATTATCTTTGACTCCTCTCTCTCATTCAACCCAAATATTCCAATCCATCACTAAATCCTGTTGATTCCACCTTCACGATATCACTAAAATCTGCCCTTTCCTCTCCATCCAAACTGCTGCCACATTAATCCAGTCACATCATTTTTCTACAAAAATGTTTAGTCCATGTTTCCCCACACCTCAAAAAACTCCAATGGTTGCCTATCCACCTCCGCATCAAACAAAAACTCCTCACCAGAGATATTAAAGCACTCAATCACCTTGCCCCCTCCTACCTGACTTTACTACTCTCCAACTACAACCCAGCCCACACAATTTGCTCCTTTAATGCTAACCTTCTCACTGTTCCTTGACCTCATCTATGTCACCACCAACGTCTTGCTCATGTCCCACATATGGCCTGGAATACCCTTCCTCCTCATATGAGATAGAATATTACTCTCTCCACAATCAAAGCCTTACTGAAGGCCCATCTCCCCCAACAAGCCTTCCCTGACTAAGCCCTCATTTCCTCTTCTCCCTTTCCCTGCTATGACACCCTGACTTGCTCCCTTCATTCATCCAGTGATAGCAGACGACAGCATGGTTCTCTGTGTCTGCTGCAGGGCACAGGAGCTCAACTCAGACTGCAGTTTGGACAGGAGATAAGGAGGGAGTAGGGAACAAGCAGCCGTGGCAACCCAGGGATGCCCAATTTCAGCAGATGCTCTAGGTGCTGGACTCCTTGGCCCCTGGGGTGGGCAGGCACCATTGTTTTCTCCACAGGAAACAGCCCAAGTCTCCCCTCTTTGTCACGGAGCCTGAACCTGAGGAAGCCAAGGGTAGCACAGAGGAACAAGAAACAGATAAATACAGAACAACAGTCACGCAATATGGAAATAACACAGTTGTCCTTTTCACATCTGGACAGACCTACTGCAGTTGGAAAACCACCCTGTAACATGAAATTCTCAGTAGGGCCATGGGGAGGAGAGTGGCTGATTTGTGCTAGTGAGGATATCCTCATACTAGAAAATTCAGCATAGAGAGATGGTAAATTGCAGGGTCGATTGCAGTGAGAGAAAAGTTGGGTTTATCAATGTCCAGATAGGACCATGTGTTCTGGAAGGATTCTCTCCTCAGAGCGCCACCATAGACGCCCCGGGACTCCGTTCCCGAGAGGCCCGCCCGCCCGCCATCACACCGCGCGGCCTTGCTGCTCCTGGAAGGATTCTCTCCTCAGAGCGCGCCGCCATAGACGCCCGGGACTCCGTTCCCGAGAGGCACGTCCGCCCTCCATCACACAGCGTGACCCCCGCTGCTCCTGGAAGGATCCTCTCCTCAGAGCGCTGCCATAGACGCCCGGGACTCCGTTCCCGAGAGGCCCGCCCGCCATCACAGCGCCCCCACGGACGCCCCCCTGCTTCCACCCCCCCCCCACTTAGGCGACCTTCCTTAAAGTGCCCCTCATCCCCCCCTTCCCGGTCCGGTTCTGTTTGACTCTCCCCCCGCCCCCAGGTAAAAAGCCCTTGTTAGCACCATGTTACATTAACGACAACCTCATTCGCACCTACTCAGCCATCCCATGCTAGTTGACTGTTCGCTCCTCTCCCCAGGTATCTCTGCTCCCTGACCCCCCTTAACAGGCCCACCCTACTCCAGCACTTAATAGTTTGTATCTGCTCTCTGTGACATCATTATCTGCCAATTTTATTATTGCCATAGCATATTGATTGTTTAACTGCACCCTGTGATGCCATCGCCTACTTATATCATTGCTACTGTTTTATTGCTTCTGCATCTCAATTGTTAACCTCCCGCTATACTGTCACTCGCCCTGCTGACCTCACCATGAACTTTCAATTCCCTTGCTCCCAACTGCCATTCCCATTTCTCACCTTCCCCTTCCCCTCTCCCACCCAGTTTTTTTCCTTCCTCTCCCCCACCAAGACCACTCCCCCTCACCCCCTACCGAGGATCCCTCTGTACCAGCGCCAGTCCTCCGCTACTCCCTCCCGGCCCCCTCCCTCCCCTTCTCTCCGCCCCCACCCCATCCCAGTTCTCCTTTCCCATCGCCACCCCCCTTCCCACTCTCCCCGCCTAGGCCCCCGCCAACTCATCCCAATCCAAACCCTCCCCACCCCTCGCACCCTTCCCCCTCCCTCCCCTCCCTCGACAGATGCTGCCAAGTGTGGCCTCTGGAACCCCCGCTCCGTTTTAAGTACAATCCCTTCATCCTGGACCTATTCCTTTCCAGCTCTCTACTCCTCCTCGCCTTAACTGAAACATGGCTGTCTCCAGACGACACGGTCTCTTCTGCTGCTCTCTGCAGTTCAGGACTCTTCTTCTCCCACTCCCCCAGACTCACCTGAAAAGTAGGAGGTGTCGGTTTCCTTCTCGCCCCCCAATGCCGCTTTCACACTATCCCTCCCCGCCTTCCCTTTCCTTCCCTTCCTTTGAAGCCCACATTATTCGTCTCTACCACCCCCTCCAGATTCTTGTAGCGGTCATCTACCGCCCTCCCGGCCCCACTTCCAACTTCTTTCACGACTTTGACCCCTTCCTCACCTTCCTTTTCTCCTTCTCCATGCCCACTCTGATCCTCGGAGACTTCAATATCCACATGGATATTCCTAACGACTCCTCTGCCGCCCGCCTTCTATCTCCCCTTGACGCTGCCAACCTCTTCCTCCACCCCACCTCACCCACTCACCAACTTGGTCATACCCTCGACCTCATCATCTCCTACCGCTGCACTGTGTCCACCCTCACCAACTCTGAAATCCCTCTCTCTGATCATAATCTTCTCACCTGCCTCCTCACTCACACTCCTTTCCCCTGTAAATCCGTATTACTCCCTCACAGAGATCTCCACTCTCTGGACCCCACCCATCTTTCGGAGCGCCTCACACCCCACCTCGCCGCCCTCTCCTCTCTACCCAGTCTTGATGATCAGATTACTGCTCTCAACTCTACAATTTCTACTCAGCTAGACTCACTCTCGCCCCTTGCCCTTCGCCGCTCTCGTACCACTAACCCACAGCCCTGGATCACTGCCACTGTCCGCCTCCTTCGCTCTTATGCTCGAGCTGCCGAACGCTGCTGGCGAAAGTCTAAACACCAACCTCATTCACTTCAAGTTTATCCTTTCCTGCCTTAACTCAGCCCTCTCTTCTGCCAGACAAAACTATTTCTTCTCCCTTATTGACACCCATGCCCATCGCTCCCGCCAGCTATTCCGTATATTCAACTCCCTTCTCAGGCCCCCGGTTCCTCCCCCTCCTCCTTCCCTCACCCTCAACGATCTGGCCTGCTACTTCATTAACAAAACTCAATCCATCAGGTCCGACCTCCCCAAAGTCACTTCCCTCCCTTCTCCAACCCCCCGGATTTCAGCACTCTCTGCTACTCTCCCATCCATCCCAGCAGTATCCTCAGAGGAGCTCTCCTCCCTCCTCTCAAGTGCTACTCCAGCCACCTGTGCTTCTGACCCCATTCCCTCTCATCTCATGAAATCTCTCGCTCCATCCCTTCTCCCCTCCTTAACTTCCATCTTCAACCGCTCACTCTCCACTGGTTCCTTCCCCTCTGCCTTCAAACATGCCCATGTCTCTCCCATCCTAAAAAAAACCTCTCTCGACCCCACCTCACCTTCTAGTTATCGTCCCATATCCCTCCTACCATTCCTTTCCAAACTCCTTGAACGGGTTGTCTATACGCGCTGCCTAGAATTCCTCAACAACAACTCTCTCCTCGACCCCCTCCAGTCTGGCTTCCGTACCCTACATTCCACGGAAACTGCCCTCTCAAAGGTCACCAATGACCTCCTGCTTGCCAAATCCAACGGCTCCTACTCTGTCCTAATCCTCCTCGAACTCTCAGCTGCCTTCGACAATGTGGACCACTCCCTTCTCCTCAACACGCTATCTGACCTTGGCTTCACAGACTCCGTCCTCTCCTGGTTCTCCTCTTACCTCTCCGGTCGTTCATTCTCAGTCTCTTTTGCAGGATCCTCCTCCCCCTCACATCCTCTTACTGTGGGGGTTCCCCAAGGTTCAGTGCTTGGTCCCCTTCTGTTCTCAATCTACACGCACTCCCTTGGTGATCTCATTCGCTCCCACGGCTTCAACTATCATCTCTACACTGATGACACCCAGATCTACATCTCTGCCCCTGCTCTCTCCCCCTCTCTCCAGGCTCGCATCTCCTCCTGCCTTCAGGACATCTCCATCTGGATGTCTGCCCGCCACATAAAGCTCAACATGTCCAAGACTGAACTCCTTGTTTTCCCTCCCAAACCTTGCCCTCTCCCTGACTTTCCCATCACTGTTGACAGCACTACCAACCTTCCCGTCTCACAAGCCCGCAACCTTGGTGTCATCCTCGGCTCCGCTCTCTCATTCACCCCTCACATCCAAGCCGTCACCAAAACCTGCCAGTCTCAGCTCCACAACATTGCCAAGATCCGCCCTTTCCTCTCCATCCATACCGCTACCCTGCTCATTCAAGCTCTCATCCTATCCCGTCTGGACTACTGCATCAGCCTTCTCTCTGATCGCCCATTCTCGTGTCTCTCTCCACTTCAATCCATACTGCATGCTGCTGCCCGGATTATCTTTGTCCAGAAATGCTCGGGGCATATTACTCCCCTTCTCTAAAATCTCCAGTGGCTACCAATCAATCTGCGCATCAGGCAGAAACTCCTCACGATATGCTTCAAGGCTGTCCATCACCTTGCCCCCTCGTACCTCACCTCCCTTCTCTCCTTCTACAGCCCAGCCCTCACCCTCCGCTCATCCACCGCTAATCTCCTCACCGTACCTTGTTCTCACCTGTCCCGCCATCGACCCCCGGCCCACGTCATCCCCCGGGCCTGGAATGCCCTCCCTCTGCCCATCCGCCAAGCTAGCTCTCTTCCTCCCTTCAAGGCCCTATTGAGAGCTCACCTCCTCCAGGAGGCCTTCCCAGACTGAGCCCCTTCCTTCCTCTCCCCCTCGTCTCCCTCTCCATCCCCCCCTTCTTACCTCCTTCCTTTCCCCACAGCACCTGTATATATGTATATATGTTTGTACATATTTATTACTCTATTTATTTATTTATTTATTTTACTTGTACATATCTATTCTATTTATTTTATTTTGTTAGTAAGTTTGGTTTTGTTCTCTGTCTTCCCCTTTTAGACTGCGAGCCCACTGTTGGGTAGGGACTGTCTCTATATGTTGCCAATTTGTACTTCCCAAGCGCTTAGTACAGTACTCTGCACATAGTAAGCACTCAATAAATACAATTGATGATGATGATGATGATGATGATGATTTCAAAATGACCCCTACCGTTAAGGAGCTCTATCTTACCACCAGTAATTAATAAACTGCCTTCAGTTCTGTAAGTCAGACACCAGAGATCATGTTTATCAACTATACTTTACTGTACCCTCCCAAATGACTAGTAAGTGCTCAGCACAGAGTAAGGAGTCAGTAAATACCACTGAAGGACTGATCAATTCTCTTCTGGTTAAGAGAAGGTGGAGCTTATTAATTTGATTCATTCCCCTAAAATTGTGAGCTAACCGAAGCAAGGGTTTGTGTCTACCGATGCTATTATACTGTACTCTCCCAAGGAGTTAGTACAGTGCTCCTCACACAGTAAGCACTTAATATATACCATTGATTAATTTAGAATGGATGGTATTTATTGAGGTCCCACTAGCTGCAATGCACAGTATGAAGCATTTGAAAAGGTAAACAGAAAGGAGAGATATGTCATTTCTCCACCAGGAGTTTACACTCTAACAACAACAAACAGAAAAATAGCTATTCCAGATTTTCCCACTCAATCACATGTCCTGAGAATTCTCTGTCCGTTTTTCCCCGAACCCTCCATTTGTGCTTCAGACTGACTGCTCACTCTTCGTTTGAGAGGAAAATAAGGAAAATGGAGGGAAAATGGTGTGTGGAAGGCAGTGTAATCAGGGGAAGGAGAGAGGAAAGGAGAAGGGTAACAAAGATGTCTCTCACTGTAGTAATCAATAAATCAATCAATCAGTCGTATTTATTGAGCGCTTACTGTGTGCAGAGCACTGTACTAAGTGCTTGGGAAGTACAAGCTGGCAACATATAGAGACAGTCCCTACCCAACAGTGGGCTTACAGTCTAGAAGCGGGAGACAGAGAACAAAGCAAAACATATTAACAAATTAAAATAAATAGAATATATATGTACAAGTAAAATAAAGAAATGAATAGAGTAATAAATATGTACAAACATATATATATATATGCAAATATTTACATATATATAAAGGTGCTATAGGGAAGGGAAGGAGATAAGATGGGGGGGATGGAGAGCGGGACGAGGGGGAGAGGAAGGAGGCGACTCAGTCTGGGAAGGCCTCCTAGAGGAGGTGAGCTCTCAGTAGGGCCTTGAAGGGAGGAAGAGAGCTATCTTGGCGGATGGGCAGAGGGAGGGCATTCCAGGCCAGGGGGCTGACGTGGGCTGGGGGTCGATGGCGGGACAGGCGAGAACGAGGCACGGTGAGGAGATTAACGGCAGAGGAGTGGAAGGTGCAGGCTGGGCTGGAGAAGGAGAGAAGGGAGGTGAGGTAGGAGGGGGCGAGGTGATGGAGAGCCTTGAAGCCCAGGGTGAGGAGTTTCTGCCTGATGCGCAGATTGATTGGTAGCCACTGGAGATTTTTGAGGAGGGGAGTAATATGCCCAGAGCGTTTCTGGACAAAGACAAACCGGGCAGCAGCATGAAGTATGGATTGAAGTGGGGAGAGACACGAGGATGGGCGATCAGAGAGAAGGCTGATGCAGTAGTCCAGACGGGATAGGATGAGAGCTTGAACAAGCAGGGTAGTGGTTTGGATGGAGAGCAAAGGGCGGATCTTGGCAATGTTGCAGAGCTGAGACCAGCAGGTTTTGGTGACGGCTTGGATGTGAGGGGTGAATGAGAGAGCCGAGTCGAGGATGACACCAAGGTGCGGGCTTGTGAGACGGGAAGGATGGTAGTGCCGTCAACAGAGATGGGAAAGTCAGGGAGAGGGCAAGGTTTGGGAGGGAAGACAAGGAGTTCAGTCTTCGACATGTTGAGCTTTAGGTGGCAGGCAGACATTCAGATGAAAATGTCCTGAAGGCAGGAGGAGATGCGAGCCTGGAGAGAGGGGGAGAGAGCAGGAGCAGAGATGTAGATCTGGGTGTCATCAGTGTAGAGATGATAGTTGAAGCCGTGGGAGCGAATGAGGTTACCAAGGGAGTGCGTGTAGATCGAGAACAGAAGGGGACCAAACACTGAACCTTGGGGAACCCCCACAGTAAAAGGATGGGAGGGGGAGGAGGAGCCTGCAAAAGAGACTGAGAATGAACGACCGGATAGGTAAGAGGAGAACAAGGAGAGGACAGAGTCTGTGAAGCCAAGGTCAGATAGCGTGTTGAGGAGAAGGGCGTGGTCCACAGTGTCGAAGGCAGCTGAGAGGTCGAGGAGGATTAGGACAGAGGCAAGGAGGAGGAGGAGGTGTGGAGTGCACAGGAAACATTTTAGAACCATTAGATCATTGGAGAGCCTTCTGCATCTCTTTACTAAGGACTGTGGCCTGGATCAATATACCCCTCTAGTCTGTAAGGTCCTCCCTTTAGACTGTAACAATAATAATAATGATGATGGCACTTATTAAACAGTTACTATATGTAAAGCACTGTTCTAAGCGCTGGGGAGGTTACAAGGTGATCAGGTTGTCCCACGGGGGGCTCACAGTCTTCCTCTCCATTTTACAGATGAGGTAACTGAGGCACAGAAAAGTTAAGTGACTTGCCCAAAGTCACACAGCTGACAATTGGCAGAGCCGGAGTTTGAACTCATGACCTCTGACTCCAAATCCCGTGCTCTTTCCACTGAGCCACACTGCTTCTCTATAAGATCTGCTTCTCTGTAAGATCCTCTCTCCAGACTGTAAGCTTCTTGTGGGCAGGGAATGTGTCTACCTTCTCTATTATATTGTACTCTCCCAAGAGCTTAGCTTAGTGCTCTATGCACTGTAAATAATATGATTGATTAATTGACTGATTGCCCCTTCTAATGACTGCTGTGCAACCTTGGACAAATCACCTTACCTCTCTGAGCATCTGTTACCTCACGAGTCCAATGCAGATTAAAGACTTGTTCTTGCTCCCTCTTAGACTGTGAGCCCTGTGGGAAACAGGAGCTGTGCCTGATTTTGTATTTTATCCAAACCATTTAGTACAGTGCTTGGCATATAGTAAATACTTAACAAATACCGCTTTTATTATTACCACTAATAAATAATAGCAATGAGAACTTGCCTACGTAAAAGTCTTGAATCCTATAGTTTCAATAGCTTTCACTGTCACTTATTCCTGGGTTCTACATGTTGTCTTCCCCAACTTTGACTATGAGCTTGCTTCCACCACATTGCTTAGCACAGGTCCAAGCCATATTCAGCATTTAATAAATACTATCATCAATCAATCAATCAATCATAATTTTAATGTCAAATAATTTTTTGACGATCCACATGGGACTGGTCTCACAGCAAATCCTGCGGGCCTGAAGCCCACAGAGGGAGAGAGAGAGAGAGAGAGAGAGAGAGAGAGAGAGAGAGAGAGAGAGAGAGAGAGAGAGAGAGAGAGAGAGAGAGAGAGAGAGAGAGAGAGAGAGAGAGAGAGATAAAAGGGGTCCATTCTTCTCACCTGAATGACTGGCTCCAGTTTGCAGACCATCTGTCCCCTGGAAAACCAGGTTCAAGGCAAGTTGTTCCTTAGGGAACAACTAGTGTGTGAGCAAATGAGTGAAATCCTGAGTATGAATCCACTCTGACAACCCCAGTGAGACATCTCTGAAAATACCCAGACTTCCCTCCCTGATAGCCTGAATTCTGGGATAAGTTCGTTCCAGAGCATTTTCCACAGCCTTCAGTGACACTGATTGACCTGCCAGCGATGCGCATAGTGACAAAGGGCAACACTAGAGGCACAGTCTGTGTTCCCTGAAAACGACTAAAGCAAAAAAAAAATAGCTGCTGATACTCATATTCACTCAGTCTCAAGCAGAAAAGGAGTTGACTACCAAATATGGTTTTTGGAGGCATTGTTCAACTGGCTAGCCCCTTGTTGGGAGGGGTAGCTAATATTGGCACTAATACTAGTCAATTTTTTGGTACTTACTCTTTCTTAGTTTGAAGAAGCTCCTCTTAGGCAGGGAATGTGCCTATTAACTCTAATAATAATAATAACAATCATGGCATTTATTAAGTGCTTACTACGTGCAAAGCACTGTTCTAAGCACTGGGGAGGTTACAAGGTGATTAGGTTGTCCCACGGGGGGCTCACTGTCTTAATCCCCATTTTACAGATGAGGTAACTGAGGCCCAGAGAAGTTAAGTGACTTGCCCAAAGTCACACAGCTTACAATTGGTGGAGCCGAGATTTGAACCCATGACCTCTGACTCCAAAGCCCATGCTCTTTCCACTGAGCCACGCTGCTTCTCCTGAAGCAGCTGTACTGAAGCTGAAGCACCTGAACCCTACTGTATTGTGCACTCCCAAGCGCTTAGTTCAGTGCTCTGCACACAGCACTCAACAAATACCATTGATTAATTGACTGACCGACAAGAAACCAATGATGGTGAAGTTCATTCATTCATTCATTCAATCGTATTTATTGAGCGCTTACTGCGTGCAGAGCACTGTACTAAGCGCTTGGGAAGTACAAGTTGGCAACATATAGAGACGGTCCCTACCCAACAGTGGGCTCACTGTCACCCATGAATGAGTGCGTGACTGAAAAGGACAATGGGGAGCCACAGTCTCAGCCACACTAGGCACACTAAAAGTTGTCCCTGGTTGTGCCAAACACTGTACTAAACACTGATAAACGTATAATATTAGTATATCAAGTGCAGTCTATCTTCCTCATGGAATTCCCCATTGAAAGGGGAGCGAGAACAGATATCATTTTTATGGATGAGGAAGCTGAGGCACCGATAAATTGAGTGGCTTGCCTCAGGTCACTCAGCAGCTGAGTGGAAGAGCCAGGAATAAAGTTACACACACACACACACACACACACACACACACACACACACGCACACACACGTGTACATCATCATTAGTTCTTTCTTCTCAGAAAGTACAATCAATATTGTTCTCTGACTAGTCCAAAAGACATTCCCTACATTCTAGTGGGTCCAGGTGGAAACAGATTTTGAGCATCTCTACAACCACCTGCAAAATGAATGAAAGCCCACTCACTCACCAGTGAAGTGACCCGGTGGCTACTGGTTTGCCTTTGTCTCAGAGCAACAAGAAGCCTGAAATTTTCCTCTGGCCAAAACATCCGTCCGGTATAGGTGAGCATCCTAGTTTGGTGGAGGATGAACTGGGCCATCCCGCTAACATTCCCTTCTTAGTGCCACTGACCACACCCTGCCCTTCAAAATCTGTCCTATACAGTGATGAAACTAATTTAAGGATAGCAGAAATAGTTGTGTAGTAGGGGAAATGGAGTAATAGGTAAAATAGCCTCCCTCACACTCCCATTCCTGGTCCCAAACACTTATTCACCATCCATTTCTGGACTTGTTCATTATTCCTCTCTCTCTCCTTCAGTTCTTCCATCTTCTACTTTAATCTTCATCCGCTCCTGCTCCTGCTTCCCCACCTCCACCCTCCCATGCCATCTCTCCCTCAGCTCCAGTCAAGCTTTCAACAAAATAAACATATTAACAAAATAAAATAAATAGAATAGATATGTACAAGTAAAATAAATAGTGTTATAAATACGTACAAACATATATACATATATACAGGCGCTGTGGGGAAGGGAAGGAAGTAAGGCGGGGGGATGGAGAGAGGGAGGAGGGGAGAGGAAGGAGGGGGCTCAGTCTGGGAAGGCCTCCTGGGGGACGTGAGCTCTCAGTAGACCCATCTCCGAACAGGACATAATGTGGCTCCTCAGCCCAACATCTGGCTCATCTCCTGGGGGGAAGCCCATGTGAAATAGTAGGGAGCTTCTCCAGAAAGGTTCGACCTCACTGAGAGCCTGTCATTCTCCAAACGGGAGCAAAGAGGAATCAGGATTCTCCTGCATATGCCAGTGATTTCTGCCAGCTGAAGGGTTAAAATGAGCTTTCCAGGCCAGTGAAGCCTTGTCAGTGAATTCAAAATGCATGAGGGCTAGAGATGCCTGATGGGCTCATATAGGACGCTGAGAACAAACTTGCAAGGCTGAGAATTGATTGCAGAAGGCAGGTTTTCAGAAGGCAGGAATGACTGGTGAGTTGAGGTTAGAAAGGAAGACATCTTTTAGGAGTACGTGAAAGAGATCCTTCTAAACATGAACAACAGTGGATGAAGCCAGTAGGTTACTGACAAAAAATCAAGATGGACAGATCGTCGTAGTCTGTATGGTTACACTGGAACTTCTCCCTGTGAGATGAACCAGTGTGATGGGGTCACATCGTCCCCATGGGGCAGTCACATGGGGCGGGGCCACTACCCTGCCCATGGGACCCAAGCCTGAATGGTGCCAGCCTCAGGGGACCCAGGCCAAAACAGGACATAATGAGGCTCCTCAGCCCAACAACTGGCTCGTCCCCTGGGGGGGTGCCCTGCATGGAAGAGCATGGAGGCTTTCCAGAAATGCTCAGCCTCACTGAAAACCCATTGTGTTCCAAATGGGAAGGAAGAGGGGTCAGGACAGACCCTTCCGTGGCCCACGTCCGTGAGCTGAGGGGACAAAGACAATTGGAGGACAACAGAGACCCTCTTGTCCCATTCTGAACGGTGAGTCTGGCCCAGTGAGTACCAGGGATAAGAAGGGCCTCATAGGGGGACCAGCAGTGACAGAGAATTAGAGAAAGCTCCCTGTCTCCTCTCACCTTCACTTGTAAAACAGATCGTCCCCACGGGCATCTCCAGTGCTTTCCATCCATCAGATCTCCTGAGTGGCTGGTGGGGATGGAAGTGGTTGAATCTGTGAGAAACATTCTGAGAATATAATAATGATAATAATAATAATGGCATTTATTAAGCGCTTACTATGTGCAAAGCACTGTTCTAAGTGCTGGGGTAGATACAAGGTAATCATGTTGTCCCACATGGGGCTCACAGACTTAATCCCCATTTCTCTCTCTCTCTCTCTCTCTCTCTCTCTCTCTCTCTCTCTCTCTCTCTCTCTCTCTCTCTCTCTTTCCATAGTCCACTGCCAAAGCCAGTTATAGCTGTCACTCATTGCAGTTATTAAGTGCCTTATGTGTCCTAAATGCTGGGGAAGAGAAGAATGAAATGATTATTTCTGCTAACACCGTTGTGTTCTCCAAATATTACAGTGCTCTGTATAGAGCAAACACACGAACAGTACTATGGGGTAATTGATTCATTAATTGGATAAATTGGATACAATCCCTGCACCTCATGGGGGCTTGCAATCTAAAAATAAATGGGAGAGGAGAAGACAACAGACACTCATCAGTCTTTCCTTAATCCCACCCAGATAGGGCAGCCTCCCTTGGTGGTAATTAGGGGAGAGGACTCTGTGGGTTTAGTGCTGCTTTCTCTGTTCAGTCCCCCCATGGATGGGGCATCCTGGACTATTCTCTATATTGGCTCTGCCTGTGATAGGCTTTCCTTTCTCTGGTGTCTGAACCAGGGACAAGGATTTGAGGGAAGAGCATTTCGCCTCCAGATGGATGCTTTCTTCGGTACCTATTGTGTCCAGTGAAGGGAGAAAGTGGGGAGTGTGAGCCATAGCTCCTTGGAAATAGTTCTGAGAACTTGAAGGAACTGCTCTAGGGGAGAAGGTAGTAGAAAGAAAATGTTTTGAAGACTTACTACCTCCCACCCCTGGTCCCAGCCCACAGACAGATGTGCCCTGGACAGGCTGGGTGGGCAGTGAAACAGAGGAGGAAGAAGAGGAGGAGGAGGAAGGGCAGAGGGTGAACTACTCCCCAACCTGGCAGTTTTCCTCCTTGCACTGCCCCTCCTACACAGATCCGGGGACGTGGGCTTTTGTCTGGTTTCCACCTGATCTGCCCCCTTAACCAGTATGAATCAGGCACATGCAAAATGTTCAATCAACCAATCAATCCTATTGAGTGCTTACTCTGGGCAGAGCACTATCCTAAGCATTTGGGAGAGTACAATACAACGGAATTAGCAGACATGTCTCCTGCCCAGATTGAGTTTACCGTGTAGGGGAGACATTATAATGATAATAATGAAAGCATTTATTAAGCACTTACTATGTGCAAAGCACTGTTCTAAGCACTGGGGAGGTTACAAGGTGATTAGGTTGTCCCACGGGGGGCTCACAATCTTAATCCCCATTTTCCAGATGAGGTAACTGAGGCCCAGCCAAGTTAAGTGACTTGCCCAAAGTCACCCAGCTGACAATTGGCGGAGCGGGATTCGAACCCATGAACTCTGACTCCAAAGCCCATGCTCTTTCCATCATTATCAATCATCAATCGTATTTATTGAGCGCTTACTATGTGCAGAGCACTGTACTAAGCGCTTGGGAAGTACAAATTGGCAACATATAGAGACAGTCCCTACCCAACAGTGGGCTCACAGTCTAAAAGGGGGAGACAGAGAACAAAACCAAACATACTAACAAAATAAAATAAATAGAATAGCTATGTACAAGTAAAATAAATAAATAAATAAATGAATAGACTAATAAATATGTACAAACATATATACATATATACAGGTGCTGTAGGGAAGGGAAGGAGGTAATATGGGGGGATGGAGAGGGGGACGAGGGGGAGAGGAAGGAAGGGGCTCAGTCTGGGAAGGCCTCCTGGAGGAGGTGAGCTCTCAGTAGGGCCTTGAAGGGAGGAAGAGAGCTAGCTTGGTGGATGGGCAGAGAGAGGGCATTCCAGGCCCGGGGGATGAAGTGGGCTGGGGGTCGATGGCGGGACAGGCGAGAACGAGGTACGGTGAGGACATTAGCGGTGGATGAGCGGAGGGTGAGGGCTGGGCTGTAGAAGGAGAGAAGGGAGGTGAGGTAGGAGGGGGCGAGGTGATGGACAGCCTTGAAGCCCAGGGTGAGGAGTTTCTGCCTGATGCACAGATTGATTGGTAGCCACTGGAGATTTTTGAGGAGGGGAGTAATATGCCCAGAGCGTTTCTGGACAAAGATAATCCGGGCAGCAGCATGAAGTATGGATTGAAGTGGATAGAGACACGAGGATGGGAGATCAGAGAGAAGGCTGATGCAGTAGTCCAGACGGGATAGGATGAGAGCTTGAATGAGCAGGGTAGCGGTATGGATGGAGAGGAAAGGGCGGATCTTGGCAAAACCTGAGACCAGCAGGTTTTGGTGACGGCTTGGATGTGAGGGGTGAATGAGAGAGCCGAGTCGAGGATGACACCAAGGTTGCGGGCTTGTTAGACGGGAAGGATGGTAGTGCCGTCAACAGAGATGGGAAAGTCAGGGAGAGGACAAGGTTTGGGAGGGAAGACAAGGAGTTCAGTCTTGGACATGTTGAGCTTTAGGTGGCGGGTAGACACCCAGATGGAGATGTCCTGAAGGCAGGAGGAGATGCGAGCCTGGAGAGAGGGGGAGAGAGCAGGGCCTGAGATGTAGATCTGGGTGTCATCAGCGCAGAGATGATAGTTGAAGCCGTGGGAGCGAATGAGGTCACCAAGGGAGTGCGTGTAGATTGAGAACAGAAGGGGACCAAACACTGAACCTTGGGGAACCCCCACAGTAAAAGGATGGGAGGGGGAGGAGGAGCCTGCAAAAGAGACTGAGAAAGAACGACCGGAGAGATAAGAGGAGAAGCAGGAGAGGACAGAGTCTGTGAAGCCAAGGTCAGATAGCGTGTTGAGGAGAAGGGGGTGGTCCACAGTGTCAAAGGCAGCTGAGAAATCGAGGAGGATTAGGACAGAGTATGAGCCGTTGGATTTGGCAAGCAACTGAGCCACGCTGCTTCCCCAGCCTTATGGAGCAGTCTGGAAAACCTGACAGCTCTGGTCATAGTTGGGGGTAGTTCAGGGTTCCCGAAATGATAAATATGATAGCATGGAGGAGCAGTGTGACCTAGTGGAAAGATCGTGGACCTAGGAATCAGAGAACCTGGGTTTTAAGCCGGCTTTGCCACTTACTACTATGTGACCTCGGGCAAATCACTTAACATCACTATACCTTACTTCCCTCATCTATAAAATGGGGATGTGATATCTGTTCTCCCTTCTCCTTAAGCTGTGAGCACCATATGGGACAGGGGAACTGTGTCTTATTGGTGATCTCCTAGCTGCTCCAGCACTTGCTACAGTTCTTGACACATAATCAGTGGTAAACGAATAATAATAATATAATAATGATGCCATTTGTTAAGTGCTTACTATGTGCAAAGCACTGTTTTAAGCAATGGGGAGGATACAAGGTGATCAGGTTGTTCCACGTGGGGCTTACAGTCTTAATCCCCATTTTACCGATGAGGTCACTGAGGCCCAGAGAAGTTAAGTGACTTGCCTCAAGTCACACAGCTGACAAGCAGTGGAGCCAGGATTTGAACCCATGACCTCTGACTCCAAAGCCCGAGCTCTTTCCACCGAGCCACACTGCTTCTCTAGCACAATTAGCTGGATCCAACATCACACACAGGACATAACACTTGTTTCTATATTCAGTATTCAAGGGGGTTGTGACCCAAGAGGAGGATTAAAGACTATCTTTACCTAATGTTTTTATAAACCAGGAGTGTAAATCTGGTGTTAAAGATTTTGGTGTCTTCCTCCCTCGAGGATGAGGGCTAGGAGGGATGGAATCTAAAGGTCACTTTGACCATCATTGTCAGTTGAAGTTAGGAACAATAGTCTTACTCCTGTGCCCTTTAGGTGATCTTAGAAATCCCTGGGAAATGATAACCATTACCAGAATGAATGGTTTTCTCCTCATGGAATTCTCTGACATCTGGGAGCTGCAGCTGGTCCATGCCACACTGTTCCTCCTGGTCTACCTGGTGGCTCTGACAGGGAATCTCCTCATCATTGCCATCACCATCTTTGACCAGCGCCTCCACACTCCCATGTACTTCTTCCTCAAGAACTTGTCCTTCAAAGACATGTGCCTCATCTCCACGACCATCCCCCAATCCATTGGCAACTCCCTGACCAACCGCAGATCCATCTCTTTCCTCGGTTGTGCTGTCAAGGTCTTCTCCGTGGTTCTGTTTGCTGGTTCAGAGCTCTTTGTTCTCACGGTAATGTCCTGTGACCGCTACGTTGCCATCTGCTGCCCTCTGCATTATGAGGTCGTAATGAACCGAAGGGCCTGTGTACAGATGGTGGCTGCTTCCTGGATCAGTGCAGGGCTGGTAGGAGTCATGTCCACAGCAGAGACATTCTCACTGCCCTTCTGCGGGCCATACGAGATTTCCCAATTCTTCTGTGACATCACCTCTGTAGTCAAGCTCTCGTGTTCTAAAAGTCACATTGGCCTCAACGTGATCATAGTCACCAGTGCTTCTTTTGGTGTCTTCTGCCTGATTTGCATTCTCGTCTCCTATGTCTTTGTCTTCTCTGCTGTGCTGAGGATGCTGTCAGCAGGGGGGCGGTCCAAAGCCTTCTCCACCTGCCTGCCCCACCTTGCTGTTATAACTGTATTCTTCACTACAGCTGCTTTCGCTAACTTAAATCTCTCCTCTGACTCCTCATCAATCCTTAACTTGCTGGTTTCCATGTTTTACATAGTAGTCCCACCTACCCTAAACCCCCTCATCTACAGCCCGAGAAACAAGGACATGAGGGTGGTGATGCGGAGGGTACTAAGTGTACATATTTATACCAAGGATCAAAAGTTTCTCTGTCTTCCTTCACCCTAACATTTCTAGCCCCCACAGATTGTTGCATCAATGTGTGGCCTACGTAGCAGAACTCTGTGACAGCACTGACTTCTGTGTGCCTCAGTCAACTTTTTCACCTACACAACGCTCCTGCCACTGAACTCTAGCTTCACAGCTCTGGGAACCTTTTGGACATACAATGGGGATTGGGAGTCCTATTCTAAATTGTAAACTCCTTGTAGGCAGGGAATGGGTCTGCCAAATCTATTATACTGTACTCTCCTAAATACGCAGTAAGTGCTCAATAAATACGATTGATTGATTCCCCTCTCTCAGTGCTCCAGGAGGCTGCTGAGGCCTTGGGAGCCGAGATCCTTCTTCGAGAAACAGGGAGGTTCCCTGGCCCCTGACAGAAGCAGTGGGCACTAGGGGGAGGGGCTGAGGGGTGGGTGAGGGAAGGTGGAGTGGAATAGATTTATTGGGAGTTTTCCATGGAATGCCTGGACTGTGTTTAGTGGGTGGCCTGTCATTTCATTTCATACCAAACAATCTAGTTCTCATCTGGTCCCTCCCAGTGCTGGTGCAGATACGACATCCTACGTGGCTATGGCTGGTCATTTTTCATTTTGTTTTGTTTTTTAAGTGGTATTTCCTAAGTACTTACTATGTGTCCAACAATATCTAAGCTCTGGAATAGGTACATTTCAATTAGGTCAGTAACAGTCCATGTCCTGCATGGGGCTCACAGTCTAAGTAGGAGGGAGAACAAGTATTTAACTCCCATTTTACAGTTGAGTAATCAAGGTACAGAGAAGTTAAGTGATCTGCTGAAGGTCACGCAACAAGCAATTGGCAGAGGTAATAGAACCCAGGTGCCCTGGCTCCCGGACCTGGGCTCTTTCCACTAGGCTTTCTTGCTTCTTTTGTGGGCCCAACCTCTCTCAGCCTTCGTTCCTCTGCTAAGTCAACCAACCAGTCAATCAGTCGCATTGATTGTCTCAACTTTGTGTGGAGCACTGTACTAATTACTTGGGAGAGTGCAATAGAATTAGTAGACATGATTCCTGACCTCAGGAGTTTACAATCTAGTCGGGGGGATACAACACAGCACGAATAGGAGGACATAATAGAGTGTAAATGAACACACATAAGGACTCCAGGAGCATGGAAGTGATGAGGTTGAACCACAGAACCTCTCAGAACGTAGCCGTGCCCACACTGATCCCCCCACTAAACCTGGGTGAGGGTTTTAGGATGAATTCAGAGGCATGTTTCACTCTCTACATTTGCAACTGGAAGACATCAGAAAATACGATTGATCGATTGACCGGTTGACTGAAAGGCTGATAGTCAGAGGTTATTACCAAGATTTCTGTGGTGTACCATGATTGTATACTGGTTAGTACTCTGCGTTGTGGCCGCAGCAACCTCGGTTCGAATCCGAGTCATGGAAGAACGGAGGAAAAGTGTCTTTTTTCCAGCGCTTAGAACAGTGCCCAGTGCTTAGAACAGTGCTTCGCACATAGTAAGTGCGTAACAAATGCCATCATTATTATTGTTATTATCATTATTATTATAAAACTGCCTACAGTTTACCCACATTGTCCCTCATTATGGGAACAAGCAGGATGCTGGGATGCAGATGCTGTTGTTTCCATGGAAACCTCTCCGGCCAGCTCCATTGCTGCAGGTACAGGACTTTGTCTCTCTGGGTCTCAAGGGATCACAGGACCAGAAGGTTCTCACATCACCTAAGCCATTAGATCCCTTCATAGGCTCCAAGTCGGTCCTCCAGGGAACCCCCATGGTACAGCGGCTGCTTTATCTGACGGGACAGGGGACTGCCTGGAGAGCAACTAAACATCTGCAGCAGAGCTTAGAGAGGACGAGGGCAACACATCATCCCTTCATGGCCATCTGCACCCAGGAGTCCGAGAAGAGAGGGGATCATCCCAATCGGGCAGAAGTCAGCGCTTCCCAGCCCCACACTGCCTCGGTGAGTGTGACCACGGGCAGTACAGGCAGGGAGGGACCAGCAGGTCAGTGAGTGAGATGGAGCCAGTCGAGGGAGACTCTCACACTTGGGGGCCAGGTTGGATTTCAGGTTGGGTCTGAGTCCCCCAGCAGGGCAAGTGGGCTTGTGGGAGGGGAAGCATTAGCCAGTGCAGTGCCTCCCATCTCTCACGAGGCTCCTCTCCATTTGCTGTCCAACCACGGCTATTCTGGCAGCTGCCTTCCGGGCTATGGCATCATTAGCACAGCATTGGCACTCAGATGTAATCACTTCATCTTTCGACGGGTGCTGCATGTAGCAAACCTTCACACTGTGCTGCACCCTTACCCACCTACTCACTGGTTGCATTCAGCCCCCCCAAGTCATTGATGCATCCTGCATGTCAAAAGTATTGGCATATAATATTCGATGTACTGCACTTTTCCCACCTAACCAGTGGCTTCTTTGTCTGACCCAGGGGGACATATAACAAGCAGAGATAAGACAATTCAGTGATGCTGCCCACACAACAAAGGCTATCATCAGTTCCTCCACCCAGAACCTTTCCCCAAATCTTGGGAGAATACAATGGGGTAAAAGATGAATTCCTTGCCCTAAAGGACTTTCCAATCTACTGGGCTACACGGACAATCAATCAATCAACGAATTAATCATATATATTGCACACTTTCTGTGTGTACAACACTATACTAAGTGCTTGGGAACATACAATACAAAAATGTTGATAGGCACATTCCCTGCCCACAAGGAGCTTACAGTGTTCAGAGGGATACAGACATTAAAATACATTATGGAAATGTTCGTAAGTGCTGTGGGGCTGAAGGTGGGGTGAATAAAGGGTATATGTCCAAGTGCAAGGGCGATGTAGAAGGGTGAGGGAATCGAGGAAATAAGAGTTTAATCAGGGAAGGCCTCTTGGAGGAGAAAATTGGACACAAAATAATTTACAGCCTGGAGGAAAAGAAGAATGGAAAGAGGGATATGTAGATTAGTATGTGATTAGATAGTAACATGAAGTGTTGTGGGAAGTTGCAAGTGTGTAAGTGCAGAGGTGGTAGTTGGGTTGATGTGGCCTGGGGAGAAGAAGCATTCACTCTGAAAGTTCTCTTGGAGAAAGTGGGCTTTCAAGAGGCTTTTTGGTTTTTTTGGGTTTTTTTTTTTTTTCAAATATGGAGCTGTGTTCTGGGGAACTGAAGGGTATAGGTGTTCCAGGAAGAAAGACCATCGAAGCTAGGGGCTGGAGGAAGGAGAGTTGAGAACAGGGCACTGGGAGGAGGTTATCTGGAGCATAGAAAGTAAAGAGAACCATGACCTCTGACTCCAAAGTCCCTGCTCTTTCCACTGAGCCACGCCGCTTCTCTCAAGTGTTTCTAGAGCCCGGGTTTTGGAGTCAGAGGTCAGGGGTTCAAATCCCGGCTCTGCCAATTGTCAGCTGCGTGACCTTGGGCAAGTCACTTAACTTCTCTGTGCCTCAGTTCCCTCATCTGTAAAATGGGGATTAAGACTGTGAGCCCCCCGTGGGACAACCTGATCACCTTGTAACCTCCCCAGTGCTTAGAACAGTGCTTTGCACATAGAAAGCTTTTAATAAATGCCATTACTATTATTATTATTCTACTACTACACTGCCTGCTATGCTCTACATTTAACCCTTCCCTGCTCTGGGATATCAAATATGCTGCCTCCCAAGCCAGGAATGTCTTCCTCCTGTTTCTTGCAAAAGAAAACTTTCTCATCTTCCAGATTTCTGGCCCCAAATTCATGTCCTCCAGACGCCTTCTGCCAGCCAGGACATGAAGCACACTGAGCAAGTAAGGAGACAGAGACACTTTTTTTCCCTTGCAGGCCACTTTCCCTCACCACTTGCATAACCAGACCATATCTCAAACTCAACATTTCTCAAACAGAACTTACCTTTTCCCCTAAACCCATGCTTCCCTCTAACATTCCCATTTCCGTTGTCAAACCTGACACCCTTCCCATCCCTTACGCCCACAGATATTGTGTCATCCTCAACTCTTTGCTAATATTGAACTCTCACATTCATTCTATTGCCAAATCCTACTTGTTTTTCCAAAATGACTTCTGAATCCATATCTTCCCCTCAATCCAAAGTGCTATCACCCTGATACAAGCTCTGGTCCCACCACGCCTAGACTACTTCATAAACCTCCTTGCTGGGCTCCCATCCTTCAGCTTCTTCCCCTCCAAGCTATACTAGATAGTCAGCCCACAACTCTCCTCTCCCCCAAATTCTCCACTGCTTTCCTGTTTTACACAGATCAAGCAGAAATTCATCACAATTGTCTTCAAAGCTCTCCATCATCTGGCCCCACCGTACCTATCTTTTCTCCTCTCTGACTATTCCTCAGCCCATTCTCTTCATTCCTTCTGAGCTGATCTCCTCTCTCGGCCTTGCTCTCAATTCTGTCCCTACAACCCCCTTTATCTTTACCCACAGTAGACAGACTACAGCCTCCCCACATCTCAAGCCCTCCTAAAATTTCACCTCCTTCCACAAACCTACCCTGATGAACTTTCCAACACCTGAGCCTTCAGCCAACTCTAGCACTTTGAACACTCATTTCTACTTTCCTCAATTATTTATTTTCACTACAGTAATTGAAAATATTTGTCTCCACATTATATTGTAAACACCTTGTGATATGGGAATGTGTTATTTCTCTACTCTGAACATCCCAAGTGCTTAGTACAGTGCACTACACAAAGTTAGTGCTTAGTAAAAACTATTACTATGATTACTAGTACTACAACTACTACATTCTCCATCCTGTACCTTTGTAATCTGGTTTTCATCCCTTAGAGCATATGCTCCTTTAAAATTCTCTCCTGATTATGTGGAAGCATTTTACTGTTTTGAAGATCCTTTGGAATTAAATATCTATCTTTGAACATGCCAGAAGCTACTCCTCACATAGAATCACCAACAAATGTTCTGCTGATTTTTTTTCACCCATCTCGTAAATAACTTTAAATTTTGTCCTTCCCTCTTCCTTTCCAGGGCGCTACTCTCACTTCACTGAAACGACCAATGTCTCCTTGGTTACCAGCTTCCTCCTGATGGGGGATTTTCCGATATCAGGAAGCCTCAGGTCATTCATCTCATTTCACTGAAATGACCAATGTCTCCTTAGTCACCAACTTCCTACTGATGGGATTTTCTGATATCAGGAAGCTGCAGGTGGTTCATGCCGCACTGTTCCTCCTGGCCTACCTGGCAGCCCTGACAGGGAATCTCCTCATCATCACCGTGACCATCCACGACCGGCACCTCCACACCCCCATGTACTTCTTCCTCAATAATCTGTCCTTCATAGGTATCTGTTACATCTCTTCCACCATCCCTAAATCAATTGCCATCTCCCTGACCCAAAATAGCTCCATATCTTTCTTGTTCTGTGCCACACAGCTCTTATTGGTGGTTTGGCTGGCTGCTTCAGAGTTTTTCGTCCTCACAGCAATGTCATATGACCGCTACACGGCCATCTGCCACCCTCTGCGCTATGAGCTCATGATGTGCAGAGAAGCCTGTGTGAAGATGGAGGCAGCTTCCTGGCTCAGCGGGAGTCTGTTTGATTCCTTGTTTTACATTTCAACATTCTCTCTGTCCTTCTGTGGGTCCAATGCTGTCCAGCAGTTCTTCTGTGATGTCCCCTCCCTGCTGAAGATCGCCTGCTCTGAGGACCACATAGCAATTGACGTTAGTGTGTCTACTGGGGTAACTTTAGGTGTCATCTGCTTAATTTACATCATCATCTCCTACATTCACATCTTCTCTGCCGTGCTTAGGATGCCGTCCACTGAGGGCCGGGCCAAAGCCTTTTCCACCTGCCTGCCCCATCTCATTGTCATCTTCATGTTTTTCTCTACTGGGGTGTTTGCCTACCTCAGTCCACTCTCAGTCTCCCCCTTCTAGACTGTGAGCCTGTTGTAGGGTAGGGATTGTCTCTGTTGCTGAATTGTAGTATCCAAGTGCTCAGTACAGTACTATGCACATAGTTAGCACTCAATAAATACGATTGAATGAATATGTGGCAGAGTGGGGATTAGAAACCAGGTCCTTCTGACTCCCAAGCCCTTGCTCTATCCATTAAGCCACACTGCTTCTCAATACAATTGGTACTCTCTACATAGTAAGAGCTGGGAGCATACGTAAGTGTGAAGGGTGACTATTGAGCTGAAAAAGTTGGGCTGTTCTGAGTTAATCAAGGAAGACTTCCATGGATTGGGAAAGCAGAGACCGTGTCACTTAGACCTCAGCTTTGAAGCTTTCCATTACCTGTCTCCTTCTTATCTACCCCCTTTCTCTTCTTTCACAGCACCCCAGTTCATGCCTTGATTCCTCCCAAGCAAACCTAATAGAGATCAAGGAGACATCTTCACATCCTCATCATGAAGGACCACAACGACCTGCTCAGCCTCAGCAGCACACATTGGAAAACTGTCCTTGCCAAGGTTTTCTCCTAGGGCCTGGAGGACAGCTCTATATCTTGAAAACTCTGTAGACAATCCCTCTAACGGGGGACTGGGATTACAGCGCTTAGAACAGTGCTCAGTGCTTAGAACAGTGCTTTGCACATAGGAAGCGCTTAATAAATGCCATTATTATTACTGTTATTATTATCAGCACAAGGAAATGGACAATTTACTTGAGAAAGGAAGGCAGGGGAATGTCCCCTTTAGGGTCCTTCCCAGTGCAGATTTCACCTCTTTATTCTTCAAGCTATAAATGAGAGGGTTCAGAGTCGGGGGCACCACGGCATGGAGCACAGACACCAAAAGATCCTGAACGGAGGGGGACTCTGCACAAAGTAAGCGCTCAATAAATACGATTGATTGATATATGAAACATAGGAACACAAATGCTGAGGATAAGAGCTGGAGAGCCATGGTATATACAAGTGCTAAGAGCAGTGTTGAATTGATAGGACTGGGGTGTTGGCACTCAGTCAGGGAAAGCTTTCTAGCAGAGGTGGAAAGAATAGAAATTCCTTATGTCTCCTCACTGATACTGGGAAACCCTGTTTCTTCCCTCTGGGCAGTCTCTTCCTTCCTGTTGGGAGGTCACAAGAGAAGCTGTTCCTTGCTCCAGATCTAAAGACTGTCTGCAGATCATCTTCCTCTTTGCAAGTGTGCTGGGACACCCCTGAGCTCTGCCCCTATTAGATGTGCTGCTACATCTCCCCAGGATGTAGGAGTAGAACCAGGCAGATACCCAGGTGTGGGTGTAGGTGGGATAATAATAATAATAATAATAATTATAATAATAATAATAATAACAATAATAATAATGTATTTGTTAGGTGCTTACTATGTGTCAAGCACTGTTCTAAGCACTGGGGTACATACATGGTAATTGGGTTGTCCCACGTGGGGCTCACAGTCTTCACCCCCATTGAGAAACAGTGTGGCTCAGTGGTAAGAGCACGGGCTTTGGAGTCACAGGTCAGGGGTTCAAATCCCAGCTCCACCAACTGTCAGTTGTGTGACTTCAGGCAAGTCACTTAACTTCTCTGGGCCTTGGTTACCTCATCTGTAAAATGGGGATTAAGACTGTGAGCCCCCCGTGGGGCAACCTGATCACCTTGTACCCTCCCCAGAGCTTAGAACAGTGCTTTGTGCATAGTAAGTGCTTAATAAATGCCATTATTATTAATAATAATAATGAATGCCCTCATTATTATTTTACAGATGAGGGAACTGAGGCACAGAGAAGTGAAGGGGCTTGCTCAAGGTCACAAGGCAGACAAGTTTCGGAGTCAGAATTAGAACCCACGTCCTCTGACTCCCAAGCCCGGGCTGTTGCCAGTAATCACGTTGCTTTCACAAGTACTGACTGAGACCAGCCCCTCGGATGGGCTCCTTATGCCCGGGCCACTCGGTTGTCCTTTGGGGTAACAGGGAGCAGCAGTGACAGGCTCCCCGCACGGCCCTCCGCCCCAACAGCTTTCATATTCCACTTGTTGATGGTTACATGAGCTTCTTCCTCTGTAATGACCCTAATCTACTAATTACAATCCTATTGTCTTCTGCTCTTAGAAGACAACGTGCCTGGACCCCTGCCATTGTGTCAATGCCTGGAGCCTTTTGGTGTGGCTCACCTGCTATCATAGGAAACAATATACTGAAGGGCATTACATTTAAAGGGGTGTTCAGCTAAGTGCAAACTGCCGCTTCAAGAAGCTATGGGTTTGGAAATGGAAGGGTGGGGGGGGGGGGCTTGGTTTCCATTGCCAAATGTTGGTACTCAATAAATACTATTCACTGATTGATTAAAAAGCTTCTCACCTTCCGCCCGGCCCCTTCACTCAATTTAACTCCTAAACCACTCCCTTCCGCAGTGAACCAGCGTGGCTCATTGGAAAGAGCACGGGCTTTGGAGTCAGAGGTCATGGGTTCAAATCCCGACTCTGCCACTTGTCAGCTGTGTGACTGTGTGCAGAGCACTGTACTAAGCGCTTGGGAAGTTCAAGTTGGCAACATATAGAGAAGGTCTCTACCCAACAGTGGACTCACAGTCTAGAAGGGGGAGACAGAGAACAAAACCAAACATATTAACAAAATAGAATAAAATGTACAAATAAAATAAATAAATAGAGTAATAAATACGTACATACATATATACATATATACAGGTGCTGTGGGGAGGGGAAGAAGGTAAGGTGGGGGGATAGAGAGGGGGAGGAGCAGTAGAGGAAGGAGGGGGCTCAGTCTGGGAAGACCTCCTGGAGGAGGTAAGCTCTCAGAGGGCCTAGAAATTCCATGTCATTCCTACAGGAAACTCTGGCTTGAATGTGGTGACTTGCAAGCTTCTTACACTCATCTACAAATGAACTCTCAGTACTGTAAGTATTTTTTATTTTCATCTCCTTGTAGACAAGCAATGCGTCACTTGCTTTCAAACTTTGCCAACACCTAGTCCAATATACCTCATCAAGTGGGTGCTCAATAAATGCTTTTCTAAAAAAAAATGGCGTTTGCTAAGTGCTTTCTAGGTGCCAGGCACTATACTAAGCACTGGGGAAGATACAAGAAAATTGGGTAGACACAGCCCCTATCTCATCTAGAGCTCAGTCTTAATTCCCATTTTACAGATGGGGTATTCCAAGGCACAGAGAAGCAAAGTGCCTTGCCCAGCGTCACCCGGCAGACAAGGGGCAGAGCCAGGATTAGAACCCAGGTCCCTGAGCCTGTTGTTGGGGAGGGGTTCTCTCTCTCTGTTGCCAAATTATACTTTCCAAGGGCTTAGTACAGAGCTCTGCACATAGTAAGGGTCCAATCAATATGACTGAATGAATTAATTAATTGCAGAGTCAGGATTAGAACCCAGGTCCCCTTACTGCTACCACTACTCTTTGCCTCTCCCTGGGCCCAGATGCCCTTTTTCCCTGGAAGATGATGGGAGAAGATTCCCTTCTCCTCCCCCCTCCAGCCCGCTGCCAGCCAGGGTTTGCTCACTGTCTCCCCGGCCCCACCTTGGACACACACACAGCCGCCGACACAACAAATCTGATTGTGGTTCTCAGAGGAAACTGAAACAGACTGAAGTCTGGTTGACTCCAATTAATTCCTTGCCACTAGCTTCCAGGCTTTAGACCAGTGTTCTCCTCTGTGTTTCCCTTCCCTCTTCACCCGCTCCCCTCCAGCCCTCAGAAACAGATCTTCTCCCTATGCCTCTCCAAGGACATTCCCTTCTCCAACACATGGCTTAGATCCTTCCTTCTGCCCGAATCTCCCTCTACCTTCAAGCTTGCCCAGATTAATGTTTCTTCACCCCATGCCGTATCAGCCTAGATACCACCTCTGCCTTTACACATTCAAACTGCTCATAGCTCTTCTGTACCGATAGATTCACATTACTATCTAAGCACTTATTAAGCTGTGCATCCATCTTTCCATTCTTATTTCCCCCTAGCTGTTAATTCTTTTGGATCAGTCTAGCCCAGCAGACTGGTAAATCCAGGAGGGAAGGGATTGAATCTCTTACCTCCATTGCATTCACCCAACATTCCTGCACTGAGATGTTGATAATAATGCTGGTGGTCTACAACCGATCACACTCTTTCATTCCCTCCCTGTCATTTCCCACCAGAAACATTTTCTGATGTCCAGCACCCACTCCTGGCCGAAGTGCCGACACTGTGCTGAAGGGCCCCAGCCAGGCAAGTGGATTCCATTTTAGCTGGATGGAGGTGGATGAGGAAGGGGAGATGAGTAACGGTTGGAGCCATTGTACTGTCAAATACTTACCCTGCTGAAAGCACAACTGCTTCGAATATTACTGACAATCTACATCAACTGTGGGTGGTTTCAGCTTCATCTCAAATACAACCTTAAACATCAGTTTCCCATTCAATTTGTAAATTGATCTATTTCATATTCTGAGACCTTCTGATTTCAAAGCTCGAGAGAGCAAGAGATTCTTCTGAATCTATCCTATGATTCTCCCCCAGGCTGAGTGGGGTGGGGCAGGGGGCTGAGGTTTTGAGAATGGGATGATGGGAAGGAGAAATTCCTGGCTTGAGGAAGAATTAAATGGAAACGGCTCCTCCTGTTGTGAGGATTTACTAACCTGCGTTGTGGAAACTAGAGTCCCATCAGTGAATGTCTCTGTCTCCTCTCAAGATAAGACCTAGTCTTATCAGCAAACCTCCCTAACCTTGACAAATCCTGAATATCCCGACTTGTCTTTTGGGCCTCTGCGTCAGTGGCATATATCGTTATGTCTTAGGGCAATTCCTCGTTTAAGGGGTGGCAAGGGATTATTGGTACCTGGCCACAGACATTTTGTCACAGCATGGATGCTGGGAGAATGTCCCCTTTAGGATCCTGCCCAGGGCAGCCTTCAGCTCCCTGTTCCTCAGGCTGTAGATAAGGGGGTTCACAGTGGGGGGCACCACAGTGTAGAACATGGAAAGCAGCAGATCCAGAGCCGAGGGCAAGTCTGCAGGTGGTTTGAGATAGGCAAATGCTGCGGTAAACACAGAAATGGTGATGACAGTGAGTTGGGGCAGGCAGGTGGAGAAGGCTTTGGTTTGGCCCACGGAGGACGGCATCCTCAGTACATCTGAGAAGATGAAGACGTAGGAGAGGAAGATGTAACTGAAGCAGACAGCAGACAAGATGAACCCAGCAGCCACACTCACATCAATGGCAATGTGGACTTCAGAGCAGGAGATCTTCAGCAGAGGGGGGACGTCACAAAAGAACTGCTCGACAGCAGTCGACCCACAAAAGGTCAGGGAGAAGGTAGAAGCTGAAAACATGACTCCAAACAGACCCCCACCAAACCATGACACTGCTAGTATGCACACACAGGCTGTTTTGTTCACGATGAGCTCATAGTGCAGTGGAGAGTAGATGGCGGCATAGCGGTCATAAGACATTGCAGTGAGGACAAAAAACTCTGAAGCGGCAAACAAGACCAGTAGGAAGAGCTGCGAGACACAACCCAGAAAGGAGATAGAGTTGTCACCGGTCCAGGAGTTGACAATGGATTTGGGGACCGTTGTAGAAATGTAGCAGAGGTTTATGAAGGACAAGTTCTTGAGAAAGAAGTACATGGGGGTGTGGAGACGCTGGTCTACGATGGTGACAGCAACGATGAGGAGATTCCCCAGAAGGGCCACTTGGTAGACAAGGAGGAACAGCGTGGCATGGAGCAGCTGCAGCTCCCGGATGTCAGAGAACCCCAGGAGGAGGAATTCAGCCACCGTGGAGATGTTGGTCATTTCTTGGAAATGATGCTGACTCCCTGGAAAGAAAGAGGGGAACTTCAATTTAGAAACATTGGCATTCGCTCCTGGCTGTGAGTTTCTTTTGGACAGGTAACACTTCTACAAATTATGTCTCTCAAGCACTTAGTACAGTGCTCTACACACTGTAAGTGATCAATGAATATGATTGATTCCCATTTTAATATATACAGCAGTTTTATTCATTGATCACTTATAGAGTTCAATAGTATTAGGATAGTCGAGTTCAATGGGAAGTAGCGTGGCTCAGTGGAAAGAGCACGGGCTTTGGAGTCAGAGGTCATGGGTTCGAGTCCCGACTCCGCCACATGTCTGCTGTGTGATCTTGGGCAAGTCACTTAACTTCTCTGAGCCTCAGTTACCTCATCTGTAAAACGGGGATTAAGACTGTGAGCCCCATGTGGGACAACCTGATCACCTTGTATCCCCCCAGCACTTAGAACAGTGCTTGCACCTAGTAAACACTTAATAAATGCGATTATTATTATTATTATTATTATTGATACATGTAGGGGTACGAACTCATCAATCAATAGCTCAATGGTATTTACTGAATATTCACTGTGTGCAGAGCACTGTACTAAGTGCTTGGGAAAGTTCAATCCAATGGAGTTGGCAGATGTTTTTCTGCCCACCAGGAGGTAACAGTCTAGTGAGTTGACTCTGCATACCATAAATGCTTAATAAATACGATGGATTGATAGCATCGATGAAGTAATCAACACTAATTCCTTTTGGAGTTTTCCAGCGCTTAGAACAGTGCTTCACACATAGTGAGCATTAAACAAATACCATCATCATTATAATTAAATCAACCTGTTGTATTTATTTGTCACCTGTAGTGTTCAATAGTATTAATACGCGCAGTGGTCTGGTATGTCTTGACTTATGCTGTCGATTGGCCTCCGACCCATAGCGACTCCATGGACGCATCTCTCCCAGAATGCCCCACCGCCCTCTGCAAGAGTTCTGGTACTGTATTCCTAGAATTTTCTTGGTAAAAATGGAGAAGTGGTTTACCATTGCCTTCTTCCACCGAGTAAACCTGAGTCTCCACCCTCGACTCTCTCCCCTGCCACTGCTGTCCAGAACAGGTGCCTTTTGACATGCAGTGGATGGTCTTCCACCCGCTAGCCACTGCCCAAGCTCGATATGGAATGGTTATCCCTCTGCTTGACTCTCCCTCCCTTGGCTGAGACTGGTAGAGTAGTGGAAACTTTCCAGGTGCGATCCTGAGAGGGGACAGGGGTATGTTCACATCAATTAATCAAGCAATGGTATTTACTGAGCACTTAGGGCTCAGTCTTAATTCCCATTTTACGGATGTGGTATTTGAGGCACAGAGAAGCAAAATGCCTTGCCCAGCGTCACCCAGCAGTCAAGGGGCAGAGCCAGGATTAGAACTCTGGTCCCTGAGCCTGTTGTTGGGGAGGGGTTCTCTCTCTCTGTTGCCGAATTGTACTTTCCAAGTGTTTAGTACAGTTCTCTGCATATGGTAACTGCTCAATAAATACGATTGAATGAATGAATGAATGAATTAGGAGCAGAGTTAGGATTAGAACCCAGGTCCCCTTACTACTACCACCACTCTTTGCCCCTCCCTGGGCCCAGACACCCATTTTCCCTGGATGATGATGGGAGAAGATTCCCTTCTCCTCCTCCCCTCCAGCCCTCTGCCAGCCAAGGTATGTTCACGGCCTCCCCTGCCCCACTCTGGGAGTACACACAGCCACCGACACAACAAATCCGTTTGTGGTTCTCGGAGGAAAATGAATCCGATTGAGGTTTGGTTGACTCCTGTCAACTCCTTGCCATTAGCTGCAAGCTACAGCGTTGCTCAGTGGAAAAAGCACGGGCTTGGGAGTCAGCGGTCATGGGTTCAAATCCCAGCTCTGCCAATTTTCACCTTTGTGACTTTTGGCAAGTCACTTAACGTCTCTATGCCTCAGTTACCTCATTCATTCATTCATTCAATCGTATTGAGTGCTTATCGTATTTATTGAGCACTTACTGTGTGCAGAGCACTGTACTAAGCGCTGGAGAAGTACAAGTTGGCAACATATAGAGACGGTCCCTACCCAACAGTGGGCTCACAGTCTAGAACCTCATCTGTAAAATGGAGATTAAGACTGTGAGCCCCACGTGGGACAGCCTGATCACCTTGTATCCTCCCCAGTGCTTAGAACAGTGCTTTGCCCATAGTAAGCACTTAACAAGTGCTATCATTATTATTATTACTATTATTATTAAGGCTTTTTACTAGTGTTCTCCTACGTGTGTCCCTTCCCTCTTCACCAGCTACCCATCCAGCCCTTGGAAACAGATCTTCTCCCTTTGCCTCTCCAAGGACATTCCTTCCTCCAACACATGGCTTAAATCCTTCCTTCTGCCTGCATCTCCCTCTCCCTCCAAATTTGCCCAGATTGATGTTTCTTTTCCTCATGCCAAATCAGCCCAGATACCACCTCTGCATTTAAACATTCACAACTGCCCATAGCTCTTTCCTACGTGTAGATTTGCATTGCTATGGAAGAGGTAATTAAGCTGTGCATTCACATTTTCATGTTTATTTCCCCCTAGCAGTAAATTATTTTGGATCAGTCTAGCCCAGCAGACTGGTAAGTTCAGGAAGGAAGGGATTGAATCTCTTACGTCCACTGTGTTCACTTGACATTTCTATATGGAGGAGCTGATGATAGTGCTCGTGGTCTAGAACCAATCACACTCTCTCATTCCCTCCCTGTCATTTCCCACCGGAAACATTTTTTGACGTCTAGGACACTATTCAGGCCGAAGTGACCACAGCATAATGCTGACGCTGTGCTGCGGGGCCTCAGCCAGCCGCTCAGACACACACACGCACAGAGACATTCGCTTCAACTGACTGTGGTTATTTACACATATACACAGTCTCACAAACCCACACCTATTTAGCCACTCATTTATTTATTTAACTATTTGCTAAAACATCATTCCCCCAACTCAGAATCATATCTGGACTGTTCACAGTACTCAACCAGTCTCGGCTACCGGATGGACGGTTAAGCCGAGGCATACTCATTCCATTCCCAGCTTGGGCAGTGGCTAGCGAGTGGAAGGCAATTTGCTACAAGTCAAAATTCACCTGTGCTGGGCAGCAGTGTCATAGGAGAGAGTCGAGGAGGAGACTCAGGTTTACTGGAGGGAAGAAGGCAATGGTAAACCATTTCAGTATTTTTACCAAGAAAACTCTATTGATAAACTACCATAACATTTGCAGTTGGAGAATGCGGCATTCCTGGAGAGATGTGTCCATTCATTCGCTATGGGTCAGAGATGACCCGGTAGCACAAGAAAAGACAAAGAAGTGCTCAAACGCCTCTCCTCCAAACCCTTCACTGTCACCATGTATTTTTTCAAGTGAAACAGAAAAACCTCACAATTATCTTCAAGGGTTTCTGCCATGTGAGACTCACTCTTAATTCCCATTTTACAGATGTGGTATCTGAGACACAGACTCACTCTTAATTCCCATTTTACAGATGTGGTATCTGAGACACAGAGAAGCAAAGTGACTTGTCTGACATCACACAGCAGCCAAGGGGCGGAGCCAGGATTAGAAGCTAGGTCCCCGAACCGGTTATTGGGTAGGGGTTGTCCCGATCTGTTGCCAAACTGTACTGTCCAAGTGCTTAGTACAGTGCTCTGCACACAGTAAGGGCTCAATCAATACGATTCAATGAATGAATGAATGAATGGCAAAGTCAGGATTTGAACCCAGGACCCCTTACTACTACCACTACTCTTTGCTTCTCCCTGGGCCCAGGCACACTTTTTCCTTGGAAGGTGATGGGAGAAGATTCCCTTCTCCTCCTCCCCTCCAGCCCTCCGCCGGCCAAGGTTTGCTCACTGCCTCCCTTGCCCCACCTTGGATACACAACACAGCTGCCGACACAACCAATCTGACTGGGGTTTTCAGAGGAAAATGAAACAGGTTGAAGTCTGGTTGACTCCAGTCAGCTTCTTGCCACTAGCTTCAAGGCTTTTGACCGGTGTTCTCCTCCGTGTTTCCCTTTCTCTCTTCACCAACTATCCTCCAGCCCTTGGAAGTAGATCTCCCTTTTCCTCTCCTCCTCCTCCTCTCCCCATCCCCCCATCCTCCTCCTGCCCTATCCCTTTCCCCTCCCCGCAACACTTGTGTATGTACGTATTTATTACTCTATTTATTTGATTAATGATGTGTATATAGCTATAATTCTATTTATTCTGATGGTATTTTCACCTGTCTACTTGGTTTTTTTTTGTCTGTCTCTCCCGTCTAGACTGTGAGCCCGTATTTGGGTAGGGACATTCTGCATATGTTGCCGATTTGTACTTCCCAAGCGCTTAGTACACTGCTCTGCACAAAGTAAGTGCTCAATGAATACGATTGAATGAATGAATGAACGAATGAAAAAGGACATTCCCTTCTCCAATACATGGCTTAGAGCCTTCTTTCCTCCCATATCTCCCTCTCCCTTCAAATTTGCCAAGATTGATGTTTCTTCTCCCCATGCCGAATCAGGCCAGATACCACCTCCGCATGTACACATTCACAACTGCTCATTGCACTTCCCTACCTATAGATTCACATTACTAAGCACTTATTAAGCTGTGCATCCTCCTTTCCATTCTTATTTCCCCCTAGCTGTAAATTCTTTTGGATCAGTTTATCCCAGCAGACTCGTAAATCCAGGAGGGACGGGATTGAATCTCTTACCTCCACTGTGTTCACCCAACATTCCTGCATGGAGGAGTTGATTATAGTGCTCGTGTTCTAGAACGAATCACACCCTCTCATTCCCTCTCTGTCACTTCTCACCAGAAACATTTTATGATGGCCAGGACACACTCCTGGCTGAAGTGACCACAGCATAATGCTTACACTGTGCAGCAGGCCCCCAGCCGGACATGCTAGCTGGATAGAAGTGGATGAGGAAGGGGAGACGAGGGATGGTTGGGGCCACTGCACTCTCAAATACCTACTCTCCTGAAAGCCCCACCTGCCCCGCTGAGGACGTAGCCATGATCCAAGGTCTGGCACTGGCCCCATGTGTGCACATTTCCCCTGAATGGCTCCATCTCTTGCATTCCCATCATGGTCTCTCCCTCCCCCTCCAACACCCCCTGTCACAATCACTGGGGCAGCGTAAGGCTTTAGGGCTCTGACCTCCACGGGGTTGGGATGGTCTTCTCTCCACTCCAGTTCTTGAGTGCAGCTGGCTATGAAGTAAGGGACAGTATATTCCCCTCAGCCCCGCTCTTATCTCTTGTGTGCAGGGAGATGTTCTTCAGAGAGTCTCCCATCCCCAAAGATAAAGCAGCTACTGCTCTGTGGGGAACCCCTGGAGGATCAACTCAGGTGGGACCTCGTGTCCTGGCCGATGCCAAAATCATCTGCATGTGAAGTACCTGAGGTCCTGTAGAGATAAAGGCCCAGTCCCTAAAGCTGCAGCAATGGTGCTGCACCCCAGGGTTCCCATGGAAACAACAGCATCTGCATCCCAACATCCCAACGGTTTCTAATGTTACTGAATAATCTATATCAACTGTGGGTGGATTCGGCTTCATCTCATAAACCACCTTAGACAATCAGCTTCTCATTCACTCAGTCAATTGATAGTTTTCATTTTCTGACACCT
The DNA here is from genome assembly GCF_015852505.1 of Tachyglossus aculeatus. Lineage (NCBI taxonomy): Eukaryota > Metazoa > Chordata > Mammalia > Monotremata > Tachyglossidae > Tachyglossus > Tachyglossus aculeatus. Next base: position 2,460,788 of record NW_024045100.1, on the reverse strand, counting down.
TCTGATTTCAAAGCTTGAGAGAGCAAGAGATTCCTCTGAATCAATTCTCTGATCCTCCCCCAGTCTCAGTGGGGTGGGGCAGGGGACTGAAGTTTTGAGAATGGGGTGATGGGAAGGAGAAATTCCTGGCTTGAGGGATAATTACATGGAAATGGCTCCTCCTGTTGTGATGATTTACTCACCTGGGTTCTGGAAACTAGAGTTCCATCAGTGAATGCCCCTGTCTCCTCTCAAGATAAGAACTTGTCCTATCACCCAGTCTCCCTGACCTGGACAAATCCTGAAATTCCCGACTTGTTGTTTGGGCCTCTGGGTCAGTGGTATATATATCGTTATGTCACAGGGCAATTCCTCTTTTAAGGGGTGGTAAGGGATTATTGGTACCTGGACCAGACATTTTGTCCCAGAATGGATGCTGGGGGAATGTCCCCTTTAGGATCCTGCCCAGGGCAGCCTTCAGCTCCCTGTTCCTCAGGCTGTAGATAAGGGGGTTCACAGTGGGGGGCACCACAGTGTAGTACATAGAAACCAGTAGATCCAGAGTCGAGGGCGAGTCTGCAGGTGGTTTGAGATAGGCAAATGCTGCGGTAAAGAGAAGCATGATGATGACAGCGAGATGGGGCAGGCAGGTGGAGAAGGCTTTGGTTCGGCCCTCGGAGGACGGCATCCTCAGCACGGCTGAGAAGATGCGGATGTAGGAGAGGGTGATGTAAGTGAGGCAGACAGCAGACGAGAAGAACCCAGTAGCCACACTCACATCAATCATCATCATCAATCAATCGTATTTATTGAGCACTTACTGTGTGCAGAGCACTGTACTAAGCGCTTGGGAAGTACAAGTTGGTAACATATAGAGACAGTCCCTACCCAACAGTGGGCTCACAATCTAAAAGGGGGAGACAGAGAACAAAACCAAACATACTAACAAAATAAAATAAATAGAATAAATATGTACAAGTAAAATAAATAAATAAATAGAGTAATAAATATGTACAAACATATATACATATATACAGGTGCTGTGGGGAAGGGAAGGAGGTAAGATGGGGGGATGGAGAGGGGGCCGAGGGGGAGAGGAGGGAAGGGGCTCAGTCTGGGAAGGCCTCCTGGAGGAGATGAGCTCTCAGTAGGGCCTGGAAGGGAGGAAGAGAGCCAGCTTGGCGGATGGGCAGAGGGAGGGCATTCCAGGCCCGGGGGATGACGTGGGCCGGGGGTCGATGGCGGGACAGGCGAGAACGAGGTACGGTGAGGAGATTAGCAGCAGAGGAGCGGAGGGTGCGGGGTGGGCTGTAGAAGGAGAGAAGGGATGTGAGGTAGGAGGGGGCGAGGTGATGGAGAGCCTTGAAGCCCAGGGTGAGGAGTTTCTGCCTGATGCGCAGATTGATTGGTAGCCACTGGAGATTTTTGAGGAATAGCAATGTGGACCTCGGAGCAGGAGATCTTCAGCAGAGGGGGGACGTCACAGAAGAACTGTTCGACAGCATTGGATCCACAAAAGGTGAGGGAGAAGGTAGAAGCTGAAAGCAAGACTCCAAGCAGACCCCCACTGAGCCATGACGCTGCTAGTATGCACATACAGGCTGTTTCATTCATGATGAGCTCATAGCGCAGCGGGGAGCAGATGGCGGCATAGCGGTCATAGGACATTGCAGTGAGGACAAAAAATTCTGAAGAACCAAAGAGGATCACTAGGAAGAGCTGCGAGACACAACCCAGAAAGGAGATAGAGCTGTCACTGGTCCAGGAGTTGACAGTGGATTTGGGGACCGTGGTAGAAATGCAGCAGAGGTCTATGAAGGACAAGGTCTTGAGAAAGAAGTACATGGGGGTGTGGAGACGTTGTTCGAGGGTGGTGACAGCAACAATGAGGAGATTCCCCAGAAGTGCCGCTAGGTAGACAAGGAGGAACAGTGTGGCATAGACCAGCTGCAGCTCCCGGATGTCAGAGAACCCCAGGAGGAGGAATTCAGCCACCACGGAGATGTTGGTCATTTCTGGGAGATGGTGCCGGCTCCCTGGAAAGAAAGAGGGGAACTTCGATTTAGAAACATTGGCATTCCCTCCAGATTGTACGTTCCTTTTGGGCAGGTAACACTTCTACAAATTATATCATATTGTACTCTCTCAAGCACTTGGTACAGCGCTCTACACACTGTAAGTGATCAATAAATAGGATTGATTCCAATTTTAATAAAAAAGCAGTTGTATTCATTGATCACCTATAGAGTTCAACAGTATTGATACATGTAGGGGTATGAACACATCAATCGATAGCTCAATGGTGTTTACTGAATACTCACTGTGTGCCGAGCACTGTACTTAGTGCTGGGGAGAGTTCAATCCAATGGAGTTGGCAGATATTTTCCTGCTCATCAGGAGGTAACAGTCTAGTGGGTAGACTCTGCATGCTATAAATTCTCAATAAATACGATGGATTGATATCATCAATGAAGTAATCAACACTAATTCCTTTTGGAGTTTGCCAGCATTTAGAACAGTGTTTCACACATAGTGAGCGCTTAACAACTACCATCATCATCATCATCATAATAACAGCATTTATTAAGCACTTACTATGTGCAAAGCACTGTTCTAATCTCTGGGGAGGATACAAGGTGATCAGGTTGTCCCACGGGGGGAGGAGGGGTTGTATCACAGTCTTAATCCCCATTTTTCATCATCATTATCATTCAATCTACCTATTGTATGTATTTGTCACCTGTAGTGTTTAATAGTATTAATATGTGTAGTGGTCTGGCACATCTTGACTTATTTTGTCGATTTGCCTCTGACCCATAGTGACTCCATGGACGGATCTCTCCCAGAATGCCCCACCTCCATCTCCAAGCGTTCTGATACTATATCCATAGAGGTTTCTTGGTAAAAACAGAGGAGTGGTTTACCATTGTGTTCTTCCACCCAGTAAACCTGAGTCTCCACCCTCGACTCCCTCCCCTACCACTGCTGCCCAGAACAGGTACATTGTGACTTGAAGCAGATTGCCTTCGACTTGCTAGCCACTGCACAAGCTATTGTACAAATGAGGAAAATGAATCCGATTGAGGTTTGGTTGACTCCAATCAAATCCTTGCCATTAGCTTCAAGGCTTTTTACCGGTGTTCTCCTCAGTGTTTCCCTTTCCTCTTCACCAACTCCCCTCCAGCCCTTGGAGATAGATCTTCTCTCTCTGCCTCTCCAAGGACATTCCCTTCTCCAACACATGGCTAAGATCCACCTTTCTTCCCGAATCTCCCTCTCCCTCCAAATTTGCCCAGATTGATGTTTCTTCTCTCCATGCTGAATCCACCAGATGCCACCTCTGCATTTACACATTCACAACTACTCATAGCTCTAACCCACCTATAGAGTCACATCACTATGTAAGAACTTCTTAAGCTGTGCATTAACATTTTCATGCTCATTTTCCCTTAGCTGTAAATTATTTTGCCTCAGTCTAGCCCAGCAGACTGGCTAGTCCTGGAGGGAAGGGATTGAATCTCTTACTTCCATTGTGTTCACCAGACATTTCTGCATGGAGGACTTGATGATTGCACTGGTGTTCTAGAACCAATCACACTCTCTCATTCCCTCCCAGTCATCTCCCACCAGAAACATTTTCTGACGTCCAGGACCCACTTCTGGCCGCAGTGACCACAGCATAATGCTGACGCTGTGCTGCGGGGCCCCAGCCAGCGACTCAGACACACACACACAAACACACACACACACACACATTCACTTCAACTGACTGTGGTTACTTACACATATATACACATGGTCACACAAACCCACACTTATTTAGCCACTCCTTTATTTATTTAACTATTTGATAAATCATCACTCCCCCAATTTAGAATCCTACCAGGAGAGTTTCTAGTACTCTACCAGTCTCGGCGACCAGAAGGACGGTTAAGCAGAAGCATACCCGTTCCATTCCCAGCTTGGGCAGTGGCTAGCAGATGGAAGGCAATCGGCTGCAAGTCAAAACTCTCCTGTGCTGGGCAGCAGTGTCATGGGAGAGAGTCAAGGAGGACACTCACGTTTACTGCAGGGAAGAAGGCAATGGTAAACCACTTCTGTATTTTCACCAAGAAAGCTCTACAGATAAACTACCAGAACATTTGCAGTTGGAGAATGGGGCGTTCCTGGAGAGATGCGTCCATTCATTCACTATGGCTCAGAGACGACATGTTAGCATAAGAAAAGACAAAGAAGCACTCAAACATCTCTCCTCCAAAACCTTCAATGGCACCATGTATATTTTTACATGAAACAAAAACACCTCACAATTATCTTCAAGGCTTTCTACCATGTGAAACTCACTCATAATTCCCATTTTACAGATGTGGCATCCGAGACACAGAGAAGCAAAGTGACTAGCCCAACGTCACACAGCAGACAAGGGGCAGAGCCAGGATTAGAAGCTAGTTCCCTGAACCAGTTGTTGGGTACGGATTGTCCTGATCTGTTGCCAAACTGTACTTTCCAAGTGCTTGGTACAGTACTCTGCACACAGTAAGGGCTCAGTCAATATGATTGAATGAATGAGTGAATGAATGGCAGAGGCAGGATTAGAACCCAGGTCTCCGTACTACTACCACTACTGTTTGCCTCTCCCTGGGCCCAGACACACTTTTTCCCTGGACTGTGATGGGACAAGATTCCCTTCTCCTCCTCCCCTCCAGACCCCCACTAGGCTAGGTTTGTTCACTCCCTCCCCTGCCCCACCTTGGATACACACACAGCCACCAACACGACAAATCTGATTGTGGTTCTCAGAGGAAAATGAAACAGACTGAAGTCTGGTTGACTCCAATCAACTCTTGCCACTGTCTTCAAGGCTTTTGACCAGTGTTCTCCTCTGTGTTTCCCTTTCCCTCTTTACCAACTACCCTGCAGCCCTTGGAAATAGATCTTCTCCCATTTCCTCTCCTCCTCCTCCTCTCCCCATCCCCACATCCTCCCCCTGCCCTATCCCCTTCTCCTCCCCACAATACCTGTGTATGTTTGTACATATTTATTACTCTATTTTATTCAAGATGTGTATATAGCTATAATTCCATTTATTCTGATGGTATTGTCACCTGTCTACTTGCTTTGTTTTGTTGTCTGTCTCCCACTTCTAGACTGTGAGCTCGTTATTGGGTAGGGTCCTTCTCTATATGCTGCAGATTTGTACTTCCCAAGCACTTAGTACACTGCTCTGCACACAGTAAGCGCTAAATAAATACGATTGAATGAATGAATGAAAAAGGACATTCCCTTCTCCAACACATGGCTTAGATCCTTCTTTCTTCCCGAATCTCCTTCTCCCTTCATATTTGCTCAAATTGATGTTCCCTCTCCCATGCCAAATCAGGGCAGATACTACCTCTGCATGTACACATTCACAACTGCTCATTGCACTTCCCCTCCTGTAGATTCACATTACTAAGTCCTTATTGAGCTGTGCATCCACCTTTCCATTCTTATTACCCCCTAGCTGTAAATTCCTTTGAATCAGTCTAGCCCAGCAGACTGGTAAGTCCAGGAGGGTAGGTATTGAATCTCTTACATCCAGTGTGTTCACCCAACATTCCTGCAAGGAGGAGTTGATGATAGTGCTGGTGGTCTAGAACTAATCAGACTCTCTCTCATTTCCTCCCTGTCATTTCTCACCAGAAACATTTTCTGACGTCCAGGACCCACTCCAGGCCAAAGTGACCACAGCATAATGCTGATGCTGTGCAGCAGGGCACCAGCCGGACATTTTAGCTGGATGGAGGTGGATGAGGAAGGGGAGACGAGTGATGGTTGGAGCCACTGCACTGTCAAATACTTACCCTCCTAATAGCCCCCCTGCCCCTCTGAGTATGTAGCCCTGCCCCAAAGTCTGACACTGGCCCCATGTGTAAGCATTTCCCCTGAATGGCTCCATATGCTGCAGCCTCATCATGGTCTCTACCTCCCACTCCAACACCCCCCGGTCACATTCACTGGGGCAGCGTAAGGCTGTAGGGCTCTGACCTCTGCTACCTGGGGATGGTCCTCTCTCCACTCCAGTTCTTGGGTGCAGCTGACTATGAAGGAAGGGACAGCATGGCACCCTCAGCCCCTCTCTGATCTCTTCTGGGCAGGGAGATGTTTTTCAGAGAGTCCCCCATCCCCAAAGATAAAGAAGCCCCTGCTCTGTGGGGAACCCCTGGAGGATCAACTCAGGTGGGATCTCGTGTCCTGGCCGATGCCAAAATCCTCTGCTTGTGAGGTCCCTGAGGTCATGCAGAGATAAATGCCCAGTCCCTAAAGTTGCAGCAATGGTGCTGCACCCCAGGGTTCCCATGGAAACAACAGCATCTGCATCCCAACATCCCAATGGTTTCTAGTATTACTGACAATCTACATCAACAGTAGGTGGTTTCAGCTTCATCTCATATACTACCTCAGACAGTCAGCTTCTCATTCAGTCAGTCAATTGATCGATGTTATTTTCTGACACCTTCTCGTGGGGAGCGTGGGAAAGACAGGGAGTATGTGCACACAAACTGTACCCAACGGCTCAAAGCCAAACAGACTCAACAACAGGAGATAAAGGGACCAGGGCAAGAAAAACAAGCTTGCACCTGCAAAGCTCGGAGGCAACCTCAAGGCCATATCCGCAGCCAGCAATGGTTGGCAACGGGTGGCTGGGGGCCAGCCAGAGCAAACGCTTCGTGATGGACAGAGCTGTTGCTAGGCTAGTGGCTGGAGGGTGGCGAATGAGTGTGCTACATGGCCTGAGAAAATCCTGCCCCCGGGCAACAGGGGGTATAAGAGACGAACAAGACAAGGGGGGGAGGTGCACACACACACAGGTGCTCTCTCTCCCTCCCTTTCTCTCTCTCTCTCGTTCTCTCTCTCTTTATTAACCATGTAATCGCTGATAGCAAATAAACGGCAACCAAGCTTTGGACCTCTGGCTGACTCTTCCTGGTGTGAACGCGCGGCCCGCGTCCGGAGACGTCCGAAGACCCGGAGAGGGTAAGAACCCGAGAGGTGCCCCCGAAACCCCGGGGAGCAACGGGGCAGCAGCAGTTATAGGGAGAAGATGATGTGAGCTCATCTCCCCCAGGGCTGTGATTACTGTGTCACTCACTTTCGCTGTGACACTGTCTCCAGGCAGATAATGAGACCTCTCCAAAGAATGACCCAGCTTCCCACCCCACTGCAAAATTTCTGTTGTGTCAAATTGATGGCGGCGGTTGTTCCGATGGCCACCAAGTCGCCGGGCGACTAAAGAATTAGTCAGACAGCATGTGACTGCCGAAAGTTTTTAATAAAGTTTTTATTGGTAAAGCCGAAGACTGAATAGGGGGTAACGCACCTGGCGGGCTCATTTCCTTAAGGGAAAAGGCCCCGAGTGCCCGATACAATGGGCTTATATACTGCTGTTGCTGATCACAGTGATTGGTAGATTTGAAAACAGTGGGGACTGGATTAGTGCAGATTTGGTACAGAGCTGGGTGGAGTCTGCTTCCTTATTTGGTTTGGTTCCTGGACCCAACCAGTGGGCTGCAGGGTCTAAGGCCCATACCAGATATGGCACCAGAACTGCGTACATTCAAACAATATCTGCAACCTTTTCATGGTGCATGGGGGGCCCCCATCATTCCCCCCTCAAAGACATACGACCCTTATTCCTAAGGGGTTGCTGAGGGTCGATGGTCCATCTTCTGGAGCGGCTTCATGCTAACGGTGGGCGATGAACTCATAACTAGATGTGTTCAGGGTCATATGGGTGTACTGCAAACCGACCGTGAGCTCGACAGTGAGATGGAAGTGGTGTCACGGTCGGGGTGATTTTTTGTAGAGTCTGTAAGATGGGGGCAGTGTCCCCCTCAGGTTCGTCAGTTGACGTCTGTCCCGTGGGTTGGTGCTCTTCCCTGCGGAGCCGGAGGCAGAGGTCGCCGATTCAGTCACAGGTGTAATGTGAAGGAGTGTCCTCCTGGGGAGAATCAGAAAAATCTGGGACAGGAGGTGTATGGGGTTTAATGTGTGAGTTATGAGTCCACGAGGACTGGCCCTCCAGTTTCACAGCAGTGGGGGTAGCAAGTATCACCCAGAAAGGACCTGTCCATTTTGGCTGTAAATCTGCTTTCCCCACCGTCTGCCAAGTTTTCAAGAGAACAAGTGAGCCTGGTGTTATGGTGGTGCCCACTGGAGCCCCGTCTACATCGGGGGCTGGCAAATGAGAATTTGCATACCTGCACAGAGCCGCGTGTACCGCTCCTAGCTGGGAAGCAAAGTGCCCTAAAGTCTGTGCTTCTGGGTCCACCACAAGATCAGTAGTGAGAAAGGAGCGACCGTACAGCAGCTCAAAGGGGCTGAGGCCTAGGCCTTTGCGGGGCACCATACAGAGTCGGAGGAAACCCGTAGGCAAACACTGAACCCAGGATTGTCGGGTCTCGAGGCAGAGCTTAGTCGGAATACGTTTTAAAGTGAGATTAGCCTTCTCTACCTTTCCTGAAGACTGTGGGTGCCAGGCAGCATGCAGGTAGTAGGTAATCCCTAGGGCGCGGGCAATCGACTGGGTCACTTGAGAGGTGAAGGCAGGTCCGTTATCGCTTTGGAGAGAGCGGGGGAGTCCAAAGCGAGGGATTATTTCCCTAAGGAGCCACTTGCCCACCTCTATTGCGTGCTCAGTGCAGCATGGGAAGGCCTCAATCCATCCTGTGAAGGTATCAATCAGGACTAGCAGGTACCGGTATCCAGAGCAAGAAGGCATGTGGGTAAAATCCATTTGCCAGTCCTCTCCAGGCAGCTGGCCGTGCCGTTGTACTGGTGTCAGTAAGGGAGGTTTCCTCATGGCCCCCTCAGGGTTAGCTCTGGCACAGATTGGGCAAGTGCGGCAAACCCTCTTAATGGTTTCCCGCACACCTCGTCCCACAAAAATGGGTTCTAAGAGGGTATGTAAGGCATCCCGACCCAGGTGGGTAGCCTGATGCATTCCATTCAACAACTTCCAAGCGGAGGCTTGGGGAATGAGGAGCTTTCCCTCTGGGGTTTCTAGCCATCCATCCGTCCGGAGGATGCAGCCTTCCTCGTCTGCTTTGCCCAACTCCAACTCGTAATATACGGGGGCACCTGCAAGCTCTGAGAGGGTTGGTACAAGAGCCAATGCACTGGCTGCCTCGGTCCTGGTGCGGGCTGCCTGTCGAGCAGCTGTGTCCGTAAAATGATTTCCCTTGATTATTTCTGTATTCCCTTTTTGGTGTCACCGACAGTGAATTACAGCCACCTCCCGGGGCTCCCAAACAGCTGCGAGTAGCTGGAGGATTTCCTCTGCATGTTTGAAAGGGGTGCCTTGGGCAGTGAGGAGACTTCGCTCTTTCCAAATAGTCCCATGAGCATGTAAGACATGGAAGCCATATTTGGAGTCAGTAATTGGTTGGATCCCTGCCTGTGCCTCTGTTGGGAGCTCATACTGGCGTTGGTGTGGAAAATCGGAGGGATCCTTTAGGCGCACCTCGACTGGGATTGCATTAATGGCTCGGCCCGGGAGACCTTTATCCCAAACGAGGGGGTCAACTTTTTCCACAAGGTACTCAGGTAAATCCACCCTATTGGCTGTGGCAGTGAGGATGCCAAATGGACGGACCAATGAAAAAAACAATCCCAACTTGGTCATGATATCCCTCCCCAGTAAGGGTGCGGGGGTGGAGGGAATAATAAGGAATCTATGTTCAAACAATTCCTGCTGGTATAGACATGGTAAGGGGTCAGTTTGGCGACAAGATTTTGAGATGCTGTTGATCCCCACCACCCTTACGTCAGATGGATGTGTAGGACCGTGAAAGCTGGGAAGGACAGAATAGGTGGTCCCCGTATCGATAAGAAAATTCATAATCTTACCGGACACTTCCACGCTCACCCTGGGTTCGGCCATGGAGATGGTTCCTGTGGGGGCCTGGCTGTTTCCTGGGCCCCGTGAGTCCCGACTCTTAGACATGCCAACAGCCAAGAACTGACCAGCCTCCGGATCGGCGCTCGCCTCCAGTAGTGGGAAGTCCCGCTTCCAGTGCCCACGTCTCCGGCAGAGGGGGCACGGTCCAGGTGGCTGGCGGCTGTGACCAGGCCTCCGTGCCTGGGGGCACTCCCGAGACCAATGGCCAGACCTGTGGCACACAAAACAGGGCTTCCCGGACCCTGGGCCGAGGACAGACATCGTGGCCACGTCGGGCGACCTTCCAGGGTGAGACTGACCCTTCATCAGGGCTGCTACAAGTAACTGGACCTGCTCTCTGCCCTTCACTTTGGCCCTGCGGTCCCTCTCATCCCGGGCTGCCTGGTCACGGTTGTTAAAAACTCCAAAGGCACCCTCTATCAACTGATCCGTGGGGGTTTGTGGCCCCAACTGCTCCTTATGTAATTTTCGGCGGATATCTTCAGCTGATTGATTAATAAAATGCATATTCAGAATGACACTTCCCTCTACCGAGTCAGGATCAAGCTGGGTGTACGTTCGAATCGTCTCCGCCAGTCTGAGTCTAAACATAGCGGGGTTCTCAGTAGAGTCCTGGGTCACAGCTCGGACCCGATCATAGTTAACTTGCTTCCTAATTCCTTTCTCCATGCCCGCCAGTAGGCATGTAATCATATGATCCCGGAGCTGTCTATCAGTACTGTCTCCCTGATAATTCCAATCTGGTTTGGACCGAGGGACAGCTATCGCTCCCAGTGGGTGCCTCCCATGACTGTTCACAGCAGCTTCATCCCCCGCCCTTTCAGCATAATCCCAAACTATTCTCTTTTCCTCTACGGTAAGGCAGGAGGAAAGCAACAGATTAAGATCTTCCCATGACAGGTCATACTGCAAAGTCAGGCTACAGAATTCGTCCCGAAAGCGCACGGGGTCTGCAGAATACTGTCCCAATTTCCGTTTTGCCATTTCCAATTCGCTCAAAGAGAAGGGAGCCTGTACCCGCACTATCTTTCCCCTCTCCCCTGCAACTTCCCTCAAGGGGAGGATCCTTTCCCCTCCTTCCGGAGGGGCGTAGCGTGTGCCTCCCCGGGTGCTGGAAGGGCTTAGGGCCCAGGAGGAGGTGGACTGGTATGGAGGAGGACATAAAGGGTTGGTGTTTCCCATTCCCTCAGGGGGCAGAGGAGGGGCTGAAGGTACCTGAGATTCCCAGCCAGAGGGAGGGGGAAAGCCACCCTCCCGGGGCCTCCTGCAGAGGAGAGGATCATCCAGTATATCTGAGGAATCAGACCTTAGGGCTGGACGCCCTGGAGAGGCCCAGGAAAAACACATTCGGCAGTTTTTTCCTTCAGGGCTCTGGGACAAAGCCATAAAAGCTTGGACATAAGGGATTTCTGACCATTTCTCTAACCGCCTGCAATATAAGTCCAGCTGGAAAATAGTATTATAACACGGACCCATATTCGGGCCAGACCTCCTGATCCTCTAATTTATACTGGGGCCATTTCGTGGTGCACAAGAAAATCAGTTGCTGGCATTTTAAATCAGCCAAACCAAATTTGTCCTTTTTCTTGGTGTTCAGGAGGCAACCCAATGGGGAGTCGCCTGGAATTGAAGAACATTGTCCCATAACGGGTGAAAAACATTCCTCCTTTGGGGTGCTGGAAAAAAGTTGTCCCATAATGGGTGGAAAACGTTCCTTTTTTTTTAAGGTTCTGTGTCTGTTTCGGGTTAAGACAGACCCGGTCAGCCTTTCTTCCCCCCTAGTGAGCCTGGGGACTAGAGGGTGCTTCCGCGAGAGCAGACAAGAACAATCCCGGTTCTGTGCCTGTCTCGGGTTATGCCCGTGCACCGAGTGGCGTCCCAATAGTGCTGAAATGCCCGAACCGTCTCCTGCTGAGAGGTCCTTTCCCAGACCGACCCGGTTGGCCTTTCTTCCCCCCTAGTGTAGCCGGGACCTAGACGGTGCCTCCGTGAGAGCAGACAAGAACAATGCCGGTCCTGTGCCTGTCTCGGGTTATGCCCGAGCACCGCGTGACGTCCTACTTGCCCAAGCTGTGGTCCCTCCAACTCAAGGCGTCCCCTGATGAGAGGTACCTTCCCCGGACCGCCTCCTGATGAGAGGTCCTTTTTCCCCGGACCGCCTGCTGATGAGAGGTCCTTTTTTCCCGGACCGCCTCCTGACGAGAGGTCCTTTTCCCGGACCGACCCGGTCAGTCCTTCCTTCCCCCCAGTGTACCCGGGAACTAGAGGGTGCCTCCGCGAGAACAGACAAGAACAATTCAAAAAAAAAAAAGAACTCACCACTCAGATGGCTTCATGCTGTGCTGTGGTCAGCCAGGACGGTGGCAGTCACATCTACTGGATGTCCCCGTACGGGCCACCAAAATGATGGTGGCGGTTGTTCCGGATGGCCACCAAGTCGCCGGGCGACTAAAGAATTAGTCAGACAGCATGTGACTGCCGAAAGTTTTTAATAAAGTTTTTATTGGTAAGGCCGAAGACTGAATAGGGGGTAACGCACCTGGCGGGCTCATTTCCTTAAGGGAAAAGGCCCCGAGTGCCCGATACAATGGGCTTATATACTGCTGTTGCTGATCACAGTGATTGGTAGATTTGAAAACAGTGGGGACTGGATTGGTGCAGATTTGGTACAGAGCTGGGCGGAGTCTGCCTCCTTATTTGGTTTGGTTCCTGGACCCAGCCAGTGGGCTGCAGGGTCTAAGGCCCATACCAGATATGGCAACAGAACCGCGTACATTCAAACAATATCTGCAACCTTTACATGGTGCATAGGGGGCCCCCATCAAAATCACAGGGATGGTTTAATTTAGTGCATCCAAGGACCTGGGGAAACTGTGATAAGGGTGCAGGTGCACACAAGGAAGGGATTTATTTCCTGAGCACTACAAATTCGGCGTGTAGGCACATCTAAAGAAAAAAGATTATCTGCTCAACTTTGCTGGTTCCACTGATCTTTTCTTTCTAATTATCTTTAACATAAGATGTCTGTGATCTAAGGGTTAGAGCTAAGAGTGAGTTAAGGGCAAACTGTGTGTGGTATCACTATTACAGCTTGGTATAGGGGGTCTAATGGTGGATAAATGTTTGTCACTCTGCAAAGGTTATGGTCATTGATAGTCTGGATGCCTGTTTGTCTTTGCAAATGTGTTTCTTTTTCAGGGACAGGGGAACGTTTTAGGCACTGAATCTTAGGGATTTGGAAAATAGCAGGAGGATGATAACTGGGAATATGCACTATTGTTAATTGTTATTAATAATGGTGACATTTGTTAAGCACTTATTATGTGCCAAGCGCTACATTAAGCGTTAGGGTAGATAATAATAATAATAATAATAATAATGATAGCATTTATTAAGCGCTTACTATGTGCAAAGCACTGTTCTAAACGCTGGGGAGGTTACAAGGTGATCAGGTTGTCCCAAAGGGGGCTCACAGTCTTCATCCCCATTTTACAGATGAGGTAACTGAGGCCCAGAGAAGTTAAGTGACTTGCCCAAAGTCACACAGCTGACAAGTGGTGGAGCTGGGATTTGAACCCATGACCTCTGACTCCAAAGCCAGTGCTCTTTCCAATGAGCCATGCTGCCTCAAGATAATGAATTCCCACATCAGGCTCACTTTCTAAATAAGAAGGAGAACAGATATTGAATACCCGTTTTACAGATGAGGGAACTGAGGCACAAAGAAGTTAAGTGACTTGCCCAAGGTCACACAGCAGGTAAGTAGTGGGGCTAGGATTAGAAACCAGGGCCTCTATGTCCCAGGCCCATGTTCTTTCTAGTGGACAAAACTAGTTCCCTTTTGGGGAAAGAGCTGGTATTTCAGACTATCAATTTTGTCCGGCTAAGCTGACACTGCTGGGTACTAAATTTATCT